>NC_089531.1:8428223-8729624 GCF_963924715.1 Thunnus thynnus
AGAGCACTACCATGACTGGCAGAATGGGGAAAAGGAAAAAAATCTGGCAACTCACATATAGTTCAAGTTCACAATAACCGTTCCTTATTAGCGTGAATATTAGGAATATTTCATCTCACCAAGAAGAAGCTTAATAGACCAACACATGCTATGCAAAGTTAGGAAGAGAAATTCATAAAAGGTGAGCTAGCATGCTTCTTTTTACCTTTTAAGTGACCTCACTAAAAGACAAACCAAGCAGCATGATTTGTCTACACTCAAGACATTTTCTGACTCAGCCCAAAATAACTCATTCTAAATATCCTGCCTTGAAATTCTATCGCACCCCCTTTTGTTTGAGCATGCAGTTAAGAATCAAGCTTTAAGAGTTTGAATCAAAAGATGATATATCACCAACCTGTGCCCAGCAACAAACAAGACGTCCCCTGATTTAGAGCGGAGGGAAAAAAGACAGAATGTGACCGGTCCAGAGTTTTTATACTGAACCAGGGGAGAGGGAGGGCTGTGCATGCTCTTGTTGCTGTCAGACTAATATAAGGGGTGCCATTGGCTGGGCTGGCATAACTCCTATCCTAGGCGATTGGATGACAAATGCATCACCAGACTCAGATAGCACGGTCAAAAACAGCTGCAGTACAGGACAGAAAGGCTCCCTATGACATCCAAAAACTACAGCAACTGCACAACATAAGGATCAAGACAAGCTATGTCAATTTTTTCAAAGACATTTATTTTATTAGTTACCAGCAGCTTTCTTCCAATCAAATTTGTGGCATTTTAATATCATCAAGATGCAGTTCTATACCATTTCCAACTTAAACTTAACTGAGAAGAGGCACTGTCTTGTGATTCAGGTAAGTGACAATGCCACATAGTTCTTTTTTCCTGCGAAAACTTTTGCGATGGGTTTTAATCAGCATAAGCCAGTCCTTGAGCAGAGAGCTCTGCCTCAGAAAAGATGATCCAGGGTGGGGAGAAGATAGAGAGGATGGAGTGGCCCACTGCTGCCAACACACATCTCGTTGCTGGATGTCCTGCACGACCATTCATTTCTTCTTTGAGGCCTTCTCAGCAGCCTTGGTTGTCTTTCCGGTTACATCCTTGGTTTCAACAGCCTTGATGACACCGACAGCCACTGTCTGCCTCATGTCACGCACGGCAAAACGACCTGGAATACAAAAAAGGGGTGAGCAGTTGTTATTTAACTCATGTGTGCACTTGATCATTTTGTTGTGTCAATACCAGAGATTATGCATTTCTATAATGTATATTGGGCAATGTGGACATAACTTACCAAGGGGAGCATAGCTGGAGAAGGGCTCCACAACCATTGGCTTCTGTGGGATCAGTTTGACAATGGCGGCATCTCCAGACTTGACGAACTTGGGGTGGTCCTCAAGCTTCTTGCCAGAACGACGGTCGATCTTCTCGATCAGCTCCTTGAACTTGCATGCAATGTGAGCGGTGTGGCAGTCCAGAACGGGGGCATAACCCTCATTGATCTGGCCGGGGTGGTTCAGGATGATGACCTGTGGACGCATTTTCAGTTAGAACTAAACCAAATGGAACTTGGCTCATAACTGGAAGATTTACTTCAAGTTCACAAAACCAACCTGAGCGTTGAAGCTGTCAGCAGCCTTGGGTGGGTCGTTCTTGCTGTCGCCAGCCACGTATCCACGACGGATTTCCTTGACGGACACGTTCTTGACGTTGAAACCAACGTTGTCACCAGGGACGGCCTCGGGCAGAGACTCGTGGTGCATCTCCACAGACTTAACCTCAGTGGTCAGGTTGGGGGGAGCAAAGGTGACGACCATGCCGGGCTTCAGGAGACCAGTCTCAACACGACCGACGGGGACAGTTCCAATACCTGGGAAAAGAGGAAACTGTAAGTACTCAGGATACAAGTCAACTGTTTTGAAAAGTACTGAAGCTCTACTAGTGTTGTAGTCAAAAGTTAATCAGTCCTTACCGCCGATTTTGTAGACATCCTGCAGGGGCAGACGGAGGGGCTTGTCGGTGGGGCGGGAAGGTGGCACAATGGCATCCAGAGCCTCCAGCAGTGTGGTTCCACTGGCATTGCCCTCCTTGCGCTCAATCTTCCATCCCTTGAACCAGCTCATCTACAGACAGATGGAAGATTTAAAGTCAAACCCATGTTCGCAATCAGGTTAACACAAGTTAAATTGGGCACCAAATGGTAGCCATCTCACCTTGGAGCTGCCCTCCAGCATGTTGTCTCCGTGCCATCCAGAGATGGGGACAAAGGCAACGGTGGCGGGGTTGTAGCCGATCTTCTTGATGTAGGTGCTCACTTCCTTGGTGATTTCCTCAAAACGGGCCTGGCTGTAAGGGGGCTCAGTGGAGTCCATCTTGTTGACACCAACGATGAGCTGCTTCACACCGAGGGTGAAGGCCAGCAGGGCGTGCTCACGGGTCTGGCCGTTCTTGGAGATACCAGCCTCGAACTCACCAACACCAGCAGCAACGATCAGCACAGCGCAGTCAGCCTAAAATCAAAAGTTGGAATCAGTTAAATACACCAAGTTACACACTTAAGCCAACTACAAAATCAATTCAAATTTCATCTTGCATTTCATCAATCTTGCACTGTATTAAAATTACCTGGGAGGTACCAGTGATCATGTTCTTGATGAAGTCTCTGTGTCCAGGGGCATCAATGATGGTCACGTAGTACTTGCTGGTCTCAAACTTCCACAGAGCGATGTCAATGGTGATACCACGCTCACGCTCGGCCTTCAGTTTGTCCAGCACCCAGGCGTACTTGAAGGAGCCCTTGCCCATCTGTGGATGAACAAATATGGAAGTTGTCAGATTTCATTCATTCATGCATTAACTGACACTACAAATAGTTGTGTTTGGGCAATATTAAGACATCACTTTGGAATTTCATGTATAACAGAAGTGTTTAGGATTATTATTGTCATGAAGATAAAGGGCAAAACTTGAGCTGCTACTTTTTCCCCCCCATTTTTACTTTTCAGAGGCCCATTTTTTGCTGCCATGTTTCAGTAGTGGATCTACTGCATATTTACACCATTACAAATAAGCCACATAATATTTTACCTACCAAAAGATACCTTTCGGTCTATGACAAGTATGGAGGGCCAGTTGCCATTACAACAACACTTAGGAATTACAATGTTATGTACAATAGAATTGATGTGGTCATACCAATTAGAGCACAAGTGTTTATGTACAGTCACTTTTAAACATATTTTCTACTGACAAGACAAATTCATGGCTTTTTAGTCTCACTTCAGCTTTGGGATGTATAGTGTGAACTAAGCATTTTGTCTTTTCCCAACAGCCTGAGGCCTCTGCTGAATAATGTGCACCGTCACCATCCGCGCTGCTCGCGTTTTAAGCCCCACCCCGCGTGCGCGCACACGGCAGCTACACCCCGCGCCGGGCAGCGGAGCTCAGAGTGGGCACGCTGACGCCGCCATCTTGGAAATAACTAACGGTTGTGAAGAAAAAAAAAAAAAAAAAAAAAAAAGAGATAAGACCATTATAACTGCTCACCTCAGCGGCTTCCTTCTCGAACTTCTCGATGGTTCTCTTGTCGATTCCTCCGCATTTGTAGATCAGATGACCGGTGGAGGTGGACTTGCCGGAGTCGACATGGCCAATGACCACGATGTTGATGTGGGTCTTTTCCTTTCCCATTGTTGTAGTTTCTGTCACACACACGCACACAAAAAAAACATCCATTAGCTCTCATTTTTAAATTACTCGCCTCGTGAACAATTAGCAGCTAGCCTTATAGTATCGTCATGTAACGAGAATGAAGACGCCTCCGACCCGGCTTAATTTGAAACCAGTGGATCATTTTTAAGTGTTTATACAAGCTGATTAAAGTTCACATTTCAAGTAATAAATCAAGTAATTTAATATAAAATTCTTTATCGTTACTCGGCGGTAACGATAACCGAGTTTGAGCCGCTAACAGGCGGCAGCGGCTGCTAGGCCTCACTCGGCCACAGGCCAGGCGAGACACGTGTTACTCAATGGGCCACGTCGGATAAAGTTACAAAGATCGCCAAATATTCAGGAGCTATCTTGTCCAGAGTCCCAACACCTGTCACTGGGTAGTAAGAGAAGTTTGTTTCATGGAGGGCAGAGAGAAGAAATGCCTTTCCAGCATCCTCGGCTTTCCCTTTGTTCCTTCCCCCCCTAATACATCCTCTCCTCCCGCATGCATCCCTTTTGTTCAAAACTTTTTAAAAAAAAATCCACCAAAAAACTCGATTTAACACAAAAAAGGTTCTCACATCAATCAAGTTACACACAACAAGTGGTCGCTACTGTTGAAATTTTCTGAGTAAATCCTTCATAAAATCCACAGGTTAGTGTGAAGTCTTAACTTACATAACACGACAGGAAAAGTTGAACAGGAATTAAAGTGAAACCGCCGATAAAAGTTAAGCACCAGATGAGTTAAATGAAGGCCTGAGGCCGGCTCTCTAGCTACCTGATGAATTGAAGCAGAACTTACCGGTGTTTCTGGGTTATCACGGCCAAAGCTGCTGCCCCTAGCCAGGTAACAGAAAGAGGAAGACAAGGGCTGGTATGGGAGGTTTTATACCAAATGGGAGGCGGCCTGACTTCCCGTCACCCTCCCCGGTGCAAACCCCGCAAATCACATACATTCCTGCAAAAAACGTCAGCACGCCACCGGATGAACCGCCTGAAACATGCATGATGTTTCACACATGGGTCTCACCAGGGATTGAGATCCGGCTAAGCACTGAAACAAACGAGAAACCTCCTAAACACACTAAAATGATGGTGATGATGTTGACGCTCAAACACAGTGTAAAAGCACACAATTGATTTTGTTGCTGAAGTATTTTAGGGTCATTTGACAAAATGTTCCCTCGACCTTCATTGATGAACAGCTGATAGGCACACTGGTTTCCCTAGAAGCTGTTTTTGACTTCTTGGTGGTAAATATTTATAATAGTAGGCAGAAGAATACAAAGATCCACTGAGAGATTAATACCATAAAAATACACACAATAAAGTTTGAAAATATCAGAATCTGAATCATCTTTACTGGTCAAGTGTGTTTACACATACAAGAAGTTTGACTCTGGTTTAGTTGCTCTCAATATATTTACACAGAATAACAACACAACAATCTTCAGAAATATACACAATGAATGACTATATACAGGTGAAAACATTCATGTGAAAACAGGATAAAAACAGGGCAAAGTAGTGAAGAGTGCAAGGAGTGCTGGAATGAATATTAAATGGTAAAAAAGAAAATATGTTATATATATATATATATATATATATATATATATATATATATATATATATATATATGATGGGAATACCGGCATCTTTTCCATAATAAGCAGATATAGCTTTACCCAATTATTACTATACAGCAGCTAAGCAGAACTTGTTTAATAATATGTTACGTCGAGGTGTATTTTCAACAGAAAAGTCTAAAAACACAAGCAGAGACACACAATATGGGACAAAATATTTCTTCATGACATTATACAGTGAGAAAGGCAAGGTTTGTTTATTCATCCAGTTCATCATTCAGTTTTTCCTTATTAAAAATGTTGCATTTTTAAACAGAAGTTTCAGACTCAGTTATTTCATTTACTGTACACCACGAGACTTAGTCAGGGAACCCCCTCCTCCCACCACCTCCCACTGGTAATACTGGGACGACTCATTAGCCTGACAAGATTATCTAAATCCGAACAAGATTTGCATTCAAACAGAGGACAGACGGTGAAAAGACGAAGTCATGCTGTTTTCAAGACACCTTATCTGCCGGTTATTTACATTCACAACAAACACAAATGTTTCTGATCGAATTAAAGGTGATGTTCTTCGGGTGCAGGGTGTCCTTGTTACTTTACAACCACAAACCACAGTGGGAAATTAAAATGAAGGCGCTCAAGTGGTTGTTAGGAATATTTCCACCCAATGGCCTGCTTCAAATTTACACATATTCACATTTTAAAGCTGTCCACTTCACCCTGTTGTAAATTAAAAATAAAAAATCAGCTTAAAACAAGAGGGATAAACCTAAGAAATAGGCCTGTTCTGTCACTGGGATGCTGCTTGTGGGTCAGAAGGTCAGATTCTGCCTCTTCCTCCATCACTGTGGCATGTTGCCCAGTGTAGAGGCAGCTGGCATCCTCTGGTACACACAAATACACACACAAACACACGCACAGAAATACACACACGCACACGCGCACACACACACACACACAGATCAGCTCGCTTGGCTTTCTGTCCAGTTCAGGTAACAGCCACTTCGACTTGGCAGCTGCTGCTTTCACTCAGCAGAAAGACGGCGGAGTGGGAAGCAGAGCAAGAAGTGAGGGAAGACGGAACAGACTCCGGGGAGATATGGGGAAACGAGGGGAGAGAAAAGAAGATCGGGGGGTTAAGAGAGAGTTGCAACTTGCAAAAAACAAGGAAAAAATGACCTGAAGTGTGCTTTAATCTGCTGGTAAAGAGCACAGAATAGGCAGATATCTTGTAAAATGTTGATATTTATAGTAAAATAATGTGTAAAACGTCCTTAAGAAATCCTTGCTATATGCTTCTGCAGACATGCAAACTAAGTTCTTGTTTGATCACAAACAGATTCTGCTGTGTTTTATAACCATCATTAAATAACCTGACTTGCAAGACTCTTCACATACAGTAGGTGAAAAACCACGCCTATTGTTCACTAATATACTTTTTTTTCTTCCTTGACATTCAACTCCAGTGGCTGCTACAGTGTTGAGCAACTGCCATTCATAACTAGAGGCTTAAAAATGTGGTCTGAGCCAGTTAAAATTAGCACCAGTATGACACCATAGATTACTGATTTGCAACAGCACAGCCGAAGCAGCGTGTTGCCTTTTAACTGTCTTTCTTTGATCCAAACAGACACAACTTGACTGTGACCGTTCATACTTTAGCAGCCTGTGGAGTTGAACATCAAGAAATACATAAAAGTATATTAGTGAACAACAAGTATTCAGTATTATGCTTTATTCACCATATGTTTTAGGCTATTTTGCCTTAGATTGTTTCCAAGTTTCTTTACATAATGTCCACCAATAAGTAGCCTACTGTGACATAAATCACCATAAACACTAGTGCTGAGTCTGTGATTTATGTCTTCCAAGGACTCGCAACACTGTCTCCTTTAAAATTTCTGTTTTATAACATTAGAAAAAGTACATTTCAAGCCCAAATTGTCTCTTTGTCAAGTATGTAGATATCGAACAGACTCAAGTTTGTGTCAATGAATAAATAAATATTTATTCAATGACACTGCCAGATATTTTACATAATACAATAATAGATCTTAATAGATAAAAAGACAAATATATAAATGATCATAAATACAAAATATCCAACATTACAACCAACTTTTTAGAATCATCATCTTCAAGAACAGGTTCACATTTTTCAAGTCTGTCTTAAAACAACAGTCAGGTGTCCATATGAACACTGAAAGAGGTTTTCATCACTGTAATCATTCCTCCTGTTCATACTAGCCGTTAAAAGATCCCCTTCGAATGTGCTTTCAGTGTAAGTGACGGGGGGCAAAATCCACAGTGTGTCCACACAGTCATTTAAAAGTTTATTTTTTATGTTTCCTTGGACAGTGATTCCCTGTTGTTCCCTGTTCATTAAAATCAACCTTCTCACATATATATTTGAAAAGTTAAAGATCCCCTCCAGACAGGTATTAAGACATAAAAATACTCTGCTTGGAGCAATAATGTATGTCTGTAATGTGTGGTTTTTCAACAACAAAAAAAAGTATAATTACCACATTAGAATCCTTAAAATTACATCTACTCCATCTCTCTCATTAAAAATTCTAGAATCTATAAATATGCAAATATTGTTATTAAAGCAACCCTTTATCATTCGTGGCCTTCATAGAGACGACTGGTCTCGCACACTAAAAGGTAAACCAGACATATTTTAGCTTTCAGTCTGGGGCACAAATACGTGTGGCCATTACAAAGTATTTTAAACTACCTTCACCTCAAACAGCATCAGTATTAATAATGTATTAAACTTATTTTATATACCACTCAGCCTGATTTTCTGCAAAATGAGTTCTTTTACTTTAACACTGTAAGCAAATTTGTTTGGTAATACGTATATACTTTTACTTAAGTAGGATTTTAAATGCAGGACTTTTACTTATAATTAAGTATTTTTTACATTGTGGTACTGGTACTTTTATTTAAGGGTCTGAGTGCTTCTTCTACCACTGGAAATGAAAACGAAGAGACTGGGACCGCTGGCAGTGAGGAAGTGTCGTCCGTCTGGGCGTCAGGGGGTCATTTCTAGATGGTAACACTAGTTTTGAGAAACTCTCGCGAGATTTGTACGTGTTTAACACACACCACGTTTCAAGTGATCATTTTAGCCCAAACCGTGATCTTTCCCAAATCGTAATCAAGTTGTTTTTGTACCTAAACATAACCAGACATTAACCACAGCGCTGTCACATCATAAAGCATCATTATTTTTAACAGTGATTTGCAACGTTTTTGAAAAGCAAAGACTCGCGAGAGTTTCGCAAATCTAGGGTTACCATCTAGACTAGCCCGTTGCAGAGAGGAGTTTTCCAGCCTGCAGAGGTTGGAGGGTGGAGCAGTGAAGCTTGGCAGGGAACCAGGGGTTGACTCAGCGCCCAGGGTGACAAACACACAGAGGAACTTGACCAGTTTTACCAGGGTGTAGAGGAAAGTGGCTTTAGCTGTGGCACTGGCTGGACCAAACACACTCAGCCAAGCTACATAACTGTCATGGTCACCATTTAACTCAGCATGTCACAGCATTTGATTTAAAACGTTAGATAAGACTTTCACTAAACATGCTAATGTCATACAAGCAACAATAAGACTGAAAGTCTACAGCCACGCTAGCAGCTTTGTGAGGCTGTAGACAATGGTGCTTTGAGCTAAATGCTAAGGTCAGCACGCTAACATGCTCACAATGACAATACTAGCATGTTGATGTTGGCAGGTGTAATGTTCAACATGTTTCCCATCTTAGTTTAGCTTGTTAGCATGTTAATGTTTGCTAATTAAACACAAAGTACAGCTGAGTGAGGTGAATGTCATTAATTGTGCAGGATTATACTCAGGATTGGGTAAATTAAGATTTGGACCTGATGATGGTGATAGATAAAAAAGTTGAGGAATCACCTCAGTGACAATTCATCCTGAGGGGGACATGAATGTGTGTACCAAAATCCATGGCAATAAATCCAATAATTCTTGAGATATTTCAGTAAAAGTACTCATTTTGTCCCTCTGACTGATATATTATTATACATGACATAATTCGATTATTAATACTGAAGCATCAGTGTGTAAGCAGAATGTTAGTGTTGTAGCTGCTGGAGGTGGAGTTAGTTTTAAATACTTTATATACAGTTAGTTTGTTTAGTCCAGTGGTTCCCAACCTTAACAATGTGTTGTATTTTAAACGCTTGTTATATTATCCATTTTGTCAAATCTTCATCTGAAAAGTAACTAAAGCTGTTAAATAAATGTAGTGGAGTAGAAAGTACAATATTTCCCTCTGAAATGTAGTGGAGTGGAAGTATAAAGTAGCATCAAATGGACTTTAGAATTCATCCTTTGGGAACCACGAATGTCAGAATATCATGTCAGTCCATCCAATAGTTGTTGAGATATTTCAGTCTGGACTGAAATATCATGCTGTGACACTAGCATGATTAAAAACACACACATGTACACTGAGTCTGTGTACGTGTGTGTGCCAACACAGTGCTACAAATTCAGCCTGTAATGATCTGACGACTGATCGGAGCGAAGTACGACAGCTGTGCTCTTATTTCAGGCTCTGACTAGAACAGGAGGGCAGGAAAGAGAGAGGGAGGCACTGCCTGTGTGTCTCAGTGTGTTTCTGTGTGAAAGGAGAATGTGATTCAACAAGCAGACTGGCAGTCAGTCGGTGGACGTCAGTGATGAGTCATGGGGTGTGAGTGGTCGTTATGGCAACAGAGGAGATCTGAACATTTCAACTATTGACTGAGAAAAATGTTTATAAGAATAGATAGATAGATAGATAGATAGATAGATAGTCGGGGGACAAAATCCACAAGCGTACTTCTGTGCAAAAATGTATTTAAAGGTTTATTTGAAGCTAATATGAAGCTTCAGTCATCCAAATTAGTCAAATCAAGTAGATATCTTTCAACGTTATAGCCTTTTTAGTGCCAAATTACCTCTTTTTGTTAGGCTTTGTTCCTTCCACTGCAGCTGAACAGGAAAAAGCTGAGACTGAAAGAGGTAATTTGATGCTAAAAAGACTGTAACTGTGGAAGATAGCCACTTTATTTGACTAAGCACATTTGGAGGAGATGTTCTAATGGTCAGTATGAACAGGAGGAATGATTACAGCAAGCAATACCTGTTTTAATGTTCATATGGGCGCCTGACTGTTGTTTTAAGACAGTCTTGACTCGTCCTTTAAGGTAAAAAGGTTGGGAAGCACAGGTCTGAAGTATCAGACTAAAAGTATGTGTCCACATACAGTATAGATAGATATATACATTTAAAAAGAAACATAGATTCCAGTTGAAACCTTATTCTGTAGCATCAACATATTCCTGCTGCATCAGAGTAATTTTTCTTTGCCAGTTTTAAGGAACACGACTTGGTGTCTGTGTGGGTTTAGAGAGAAAAAGAGAAAAAAAGGCCAACATTCAGAAAATAATCCCACGGTTTTGGCATTCATGTGCAAACAGTTAGAGTTTAAGGTAACTCAATCTGAATTGCAATGTCAGCAGCACATTTTATGCAAATGCAATCAGAGCCAGGGAGAACAGTTAATGCAAATAGAGCACATTTGCAACACATAGCAAGTCCCATATCTCCAGTTGGCTGCAGCCCCCCACACACACATAGCCCCCCGCACCTCCAACACTCCCAGTTCACACTTGCAAACAAAGTCCTTTTGGTGTGGCTGAGCATTTGTTTCACACCCTGTGTTGAGATGTGTTTATCACATGCATATTACAGCCTCCAAGTTTTGGCCTCTACTTTTGGAGCTGCAGGATATTTCATTCGCCCACCCCGGCTCTGATTGCGCCTCCAGCCAGCCCAGGAGGGGGATGTGTTTTTGAATCGCCTCCTCCGAGGTTTCTTCCATTTTAAAGAGTTTTTCTTTGTCCCAAAAGCCTAGACTGCTGCCATAACATAGCTGCTGTGGATCTGTTAATCCCACACACACACACACACACACACACACACACACATTATTAGTGTTGAAACTGAAAGTCCATTTTAAATTAGTAAAAAATCAATTAATCTTTATTTTTAGATAAACACACATCCTACTTCAGAAAACTGTTGTCATTAATGAGTCAGTATCATATGTTAAAGGCTCAGTGTCCTCAATGTCAGCATTATTAAAACTTACACTGCTCTTGTGTCACTTCTCCTTCACCTAAGTAAAGGTTTGTGGTAATTGTAAAGCAAAAACTCAGGGGAAATTAAGGTTAAAGACAAAAGATCCCCCTCAAATGTGTTTACAATGTAAGTGATGGTGGCTAAAACCCACAGTGTGTCCACACAGTCATTTTGTGCAAAAATGCATTTAAAAGTTGACCTGAAGCTTATATGAAGCTGCAGCAGTCTGAGTTAGTGAGATCAAGTGGATATCTGCCACATTTACAGTCTTTCTAGCACCAAATTCCCTCTTTGTGTTTCCTCGGACAGTGTTTCCCTGTTGAGCTGTGGTGGAAGTATAGTAATAAAAAGACAGACTTTGGCACTAAAAAGACTGTAATATTGAAAGATATCTACTTGATTTGACCCATTTGGATGACTGAAGCTTCATATTAGATAAACATTTAAATACATTTTTGCACAGGAAGAGGACTGTGGATTTTCTAATGGTCAGTATGAACAGGAGGAATGATTACAGCAAGAAAAACATGTTTCAGTGTTCATTTGGACACATGACACACTGAAAATCTGTCATTTTATATTTAAATATAGATCAAATGTAATAATCAAATATAATAACTGTTTTTATGAACAAAACTAAGACCCTCTATTTTTATTGTTGTCTTTCTGCTTCGATAATTTATTCTTCAGATATGGTCTGTTGTTTAGCGAGCATTCACACTATATGTGTAAAATCAGTATAACACATATAATCCCACCAGTTCATAAAAACGAAGCTAACTGTAAATTAAGAAACTAACCGAAGCTAAACTAACAGTAAGTTAACCGTTAGCTAACTTGTGAAGTCATTCAGTTTGACCGTAAATACGCTAATAAAGCCGCCCATAACCACCAACCAGTCTTTATAATGACGACTCATTTTTTATTAATTATTAACACATTATTTTATTATAGTCACCAAAGTAACCATTAAAAAGGATGTGTGAATAACGTGACGAGGGGGACGACAAAACGCGTTACACCACACCGGCTTCGTCATCGTGAACATCCGGGTCATTCATCAAAAATCTGATGCAAGTTCCAACAGCATCCTGGTAACCAGAAAACACCCAGTCAGCAAACTGTACCACCCACTGCAGTGTTAAAATGTTAAAATATACATTTACTCAGAGGACAGATGTCACTAATATAAATTATAATGAAAGAAAAAGTAATTAAACACAAACAATGTCAAATTTTTCATCAGTGTAATATGATTTACTTCACTAATCGCTGTTTAATCTGAAATATTATTGAGATAAATTAATATTATCTGATACATTTTTACACAAAGCCATTTAGACAAGACATTTTAATAGGTCTAATAGGTAAGTGTAGCCTAAATAATGGCTTCTCTGAAAATATAACTCGAAAAGACTAACATATTGTTTATGTCAGCAGTATAAAACACTGTATGATCATCAGTGACTGGAGGTTAAAAACTAAAACCAATCTGTTGTCATGCAACGCTGCAGTTGCGCTAGTTGAGATGTTTTATTTGAAATATTTGTTATTTAATTCTCTTTTTATGTTCTTCGCTCCTCTCACTGCCAATATTGATTTCCGTGCGCCATCTAGTGGGTGGAAAGTGGCATTTTAGTGGAATTACGCAGTCTTTGACACCCATTTGTCTATTTGTGAGGCATTTATTGCTCATTGTGAAAATTCAGTTGCAGTGGTGCTAAACACCACAAGTAGCTTGTGAGAACATCCCAACAACCAGAAGAGTCAAGAAAAACAGAGAAACAAATGTGTGTGTTTACCCAGAAATATTTACAACCTCTGCAGACAGTCAAAAAATATAAATGTAGCTCTTTTGTGTCTCAGCTTCACTGATCTCCTGATTACTTTTGTGCATTTTTAGTCATGATATGACAAAGGAGTCGGCAACGCTGGGATAAAGACATCATACACAGACAACTGAAGGAAGCAGAAACACAGACTTTTCCTCAACATGATTGTTTTTGTATTAGAGTGTTGTTCAAAAAAGTTTTTTGCCTGTCTCTCTTAGTTGTTCAGAGTATCATCCATGTACATGATTATCGCTGACTGTAAGATTACATCATTATATGACAACACAGTCAGGAAGTATATATATACACAAACAGACATATATATTGACTAAACCTGTAAAAATGTGAGTCCACTTACAAATCATTGATTTCAGTTATGCTCAGTAAAACAAACATTCTTTTTTACATATATAACATAACATAAAACATATTTAACATATTTGCACAACATCACCCATTTTCAAAAGCACAGAGAAGGTAAATAAATTATTGCATCTATTTCAGAACATCATATCTTTACAATCACATTGCACTTTGAGATGTACGTATGAGTTGACAAATAAAGACGAGATTTTTTAAAACGTCCTGCATCCCATAAAAACGACCGTTGTCGTCAGGCAGCATCTTGATGGGTGAACTTGTAAAAACAATTGAAAACAGTGCAAATCCACAAATTTCTTAGAAACTAAAAACTAAAAGTCCTCTAAGTTGTAGTTCATGGCACTAAAAAACTGTTAAAATCCTGGCAGCTGAAGGTGCTTTGGTTTTCTAGATATAGTGAAAACACCTTATATGAGCTTTCTAACGGATAATTAGATAAAAGCATTCACTAAAAAAAAAACTTATGTTGCACAAATTGTTGGCACTCTTATCCAATGTAAGGCTTTTGGTGTATTTTTTGTATGTAGAAAGTGCTTGTTTTGGTCTGTCGAAGTGGTCAGAAAACAGCTACAGCTGTAAACAAATCAGCTAAAAGGCTTGTGGTTAATAACGCTTTGAAATGCTTTTCTGTAAAGTGTACAAGTTAGCTCATAAAATATTCGGTCCCATCTCGTTCACAGTTTGAAAAAGGCTCTAAAACGTATGAAAAAGATCACATATATTGATGTGAACTAACCTGAGATATTGTATAGTCCATTAATTATTTATGCAAAGAGTTGTACCTTAAACTGTACTTCTGTAACAACAGTAAACAAAACAAAAGATAAAAGCAATCACAATTTCCTAATTGATAAAGGCAGTGAGTGTCCAGCAGATGTTGAATCATGCTGTTGTAACATTTTTTACAGTGTAAAATAGTCAAAAACCCTAAAAATGAACCTGAAATGTAATTTTGATGTAGAAAAGTGTTTTTTGCTGGAAATACTGTGAAAATTAGGGAATAAAACGTTCAAAAACCAGAGAAAAAATATAAAAATTATTGATAAAAACTCTGTAGAAATTCACTTGTTTAAACTATCCTGGTCCACTGATATGAATGTTGTTCTCTTTTGTTTGGAGACTCTCACTCTCTTCATGTTTAAGTGTTTAAGTAACTACATATATTCTTATAATTTATACATCAGTTTACAAAAGCAGACTTCTAAAATCTCTTTGTCTGTGTTCGGTTTAACTCGGGGGTAAATTGTATCCAGCTGTTCATCCGTATTTCAAAGCCGTTGGATGTATTTGTAGTTTATGTCGAGATGGACCTGCTCCTCTGCTTCTCTGCCTCTGTTCTCTCTTCTTCTGTGACGGCCCACGGTTGGATCTTTCCGCTGCCAAATATCGTGTAGACAAGCGCACCGGTGATGTTGATCCCAGCAGCGACCCAGAACACCTTCCTCCAGCCCGCCAGGGTGTGCTGACAACCACAGAAGAAGAAGAAAATCAGATCAGATACAGGGGAGCTCAGCTGTGAAGAAGTACCAACATATTCAACATAATTTTTTTCTTAATTCATAATGTTCTTCTTAATAATTCTTGAGGTCTAATTTTTCATTGTATTTTCATTCATATAGTACTTTGTTTTTATGGGATTATTCATTATTCTTCTGCTCATTTTGTGTTTCTTATTGTCATTTATGTTCTTTGTATTTTGCTAAATCTTGTTGCTTTTAGTAATTCAGTATTTATTTCCTTTATTTTTGTTGTTTTACTTCTGTTATCTGGATTTTATGCTGTTGTATGTTTGAGCAAATAAACAAAATCTAAATCTGTCTTTTTATTTAGTGCGTTAGGATTCAGGAGACTTAACTCAAAAGTGTATTCATACAAGGAACATAGAGTCCAAAATTATGTACATATTTGCATAAATTCTCATAAGAAACATAGACTAGATGTATCAACATCTCTGTCGAGGGTTTTTACAGCATCAAAATAAAGCCAATACCCAACTATCTCTTATACTCTCTGCCACTTAAATATAAAACTAATAAATATGAGAGAGAGAGAAACATTTATATCGTGACTTCTTTCTTTCTGTCTTTCTCCTGGTATATTTTCTTGCAGTTGTTTAGTATTCTATGTTTGTTATTAGCAATAAGACAATCTGTTTATTTTATTCTTGACACACACAGTTATTGGTTATTCTGTTTCCCTCATTTTCCTCTGTATGTTTGTGATAATGTAGACAGTATATGTACTGCTTCTTTGATGATTTTTTAACAATTTTTTGATGTTTTTTTCCTTTTTTGCCCTTTTGTTTTTTTTAAAATCTCACCTGAACAATCCTTTTTACTCCTTCAATGTATTATGGGCTTTTTGTGTCTTGTTATTAGCAAATTAACCAAATACTTGATTTCTAAGTTTTTAACAGCACTCTGCAGTCAGCAGATATGTTAAGTGTGTCTATGTATCTAGATTGATGGGAGCCTTAAAGTAGCATCTTAATGAACGCTGAGTGTATAATAGAAGTGAGAAAATGTTTTTCTTCTACAGATTCAGGAGTAAAATCTAAGATTAAACGTCCTTCATTCTACCTTTAATATTAAAACAATAGTTTTATCACTATGTGGGTGTAAAGGCTTTTCCACCAAAAACAGGAATAAAACTCCAGGAGGAAGATAACTGTCTTTCGTTCTTGATATTATTATTATAATATTGTCTAAATATGATTAGAGCTCTTCTCAGGACTCTGTGGTTTGAACAAACTGGGTTTTATCAACAAACACTATATAAGCTGCTTTGGTCGAGTGGTTCAGGCGTCGGACTTGAAATCCAATAAAGTCTCCCGACGCAGGTTTGAACCCTGCTTGCAGTGGAAACGATAAGCTTATTGGCGCAAAATTTTTAAAAACTCTGACAGCTCTTTTCATTCACTTAAAATGTATTTTTACTTACTAAATTAAATTTTATTGTCAAATTTTATTTATATATTTATGATCACCTGTTTTTTGTAGAACTTGTATTTTCTCTTACCTTCTATTTTTTTATTGAAATGCATCACAACACCAAAGTAAACTCCTTGTGTGTGCAAACCTACTTGTCTGTACAGTTTTGTGACATCATGTAATTAACAGCATGACATCACGCTGCTTCAACTTGACTGGGGATCATATCAGTTTGAGTGAAAAGAGCATCATTAAAACTGTCAGAGTGCATAAAAACTCAAAATAAGCACTGTGTGTGTGAGCTTCTGTTATCCAAAGCCTCACATAGTGCTGATGTAGTGTTGTTACTTCTACCAGCAGTCAAACCTATTTGATAACGATCGATTTTACAGACTAAACTCTGCACTTTGTTTTTAGAGACTTACATCTTCAGTAAAGTATCCTGTAACGATCGGAGCCACGACTCCAGGAATGGTCCCGAATGTGTTGGTGATTCCCAGAAGAAATCCTGCATATCTGCAGGGGAGGAAACATATTAATCAGTTTTTCTCCAAAACACACAGAGACGGTGAAATGAAGGGAAAAGTGAGTGACTTTACATTATTTACTGGCCTCAAATGTTCATAACTTTGCATGAAATTATACGTTAATTTAGTTTATCACACAGACACATACAACAGTAGATATTAATCTGTGGATAACACTTCACTTTACATACATCTGAGTATTAATTAGAGATACAGCAGTTCTGATAATCTCTGTACATTCAAGTCATTTATCAAGAAAAATGAAAAACATTCTCTGGTTTTAGCCAGTGTGAAAATTTACGCCTGTCTGTTGGACAAAAAAAGCTACTTGAAGATGTCACTTTGGGCTTCTAGGAAACTGTATTTCACCGTTTACCACATTTCTGCATTTTGTAGACTAAACATTTTCATTTGACGAGGATAATAATGATCATTTGCAGCCCTAGTCTGGACAAATAACTACATTTCTGAGGAGAGGAAAGTGTGTGTGGATGTTAAAACCCACCGAGGAGCGATGTCTATCTGGTTGATGAAGACTCCGGAGGCGCTGGTCCCTCCGATGGTCGTGGAGAGCGTGAGGAAGGTGACGGCCAGGATGTGGCTGCAGCCGGCGTAGCTCACAGCGATGAGGAAACCAGCAGAAGGCAACGAACCTGCAGAAAGAGAAAGATGAGGAAGGAAACACCAGCATACCTACAGAAAAACTAAAATATGCTTTTGTTGGTGATTATTGGTTCATCCTGTGCCATGATGAATTTAATTATTTTGTTCTTTACAGCAAATAAAACATAACAATTGTCTATTCACTCTGTTCACTAAGTGTATATCTGGATATTTGTGTCATGATTTCAATACAACAGACCAGACGAGGGCAGCATTACTCCATTCAAGGCCTGAGCCAAGTCTTGCAGTTTAGTCAAACTTCTCTTCTCTTCTGGCAGAATAAATTCTTAAATTTCGTACTAACCTGTAAGAAGTATTTCAGTCTAATTTGCATGTACAACCTTTATGTGCATACCCAGTAATAAGCCAACAGATAAATGTAATGAAGCAAGAAGCTATTTCTACACGGTTCATCAGATGTGTATTCATATGCTCTCTCATTAAAGGACACGTTCACAGCTTTTCAAGTCTGTTTTAAAACAACAGTCAACCCAAATGAATACTGAAACATGTTTTTCTTGATGTAATCATTCCTCCTGTTCATACTGACCGTTAGAAGATCCCTTCATAATGCACTTACAATGTAGGTGATGTGTAAAAATGTATTTAAAAGTTTATCTGAAGCTAATGTGAAGCCTCAGTCGTCCAAATGAGTCAAATCAAGTAGATATCTTTCAACACTACAGTCTTTTTAGTGCCAAAGTCCCTCTTTTTGTTACTATACTTCCACCGCAGCTCAACAGGGAAACACAAAGAGGGAATTTGATGCTAAAAAGACTGTAAATATGGCAGATATCCACTTAATGTGACTAACTCATATCAACTTTTAAATGTATCTTTGGCCCCTGTCACTTACATTAAAAGCACATTTGAAGTGGGTCTTTTAACAGCCAGTATGAACAGGAGGAACGATTACAGCGAGGAAAACCTGTTTCAGTGTTCATATGGACACCTGACTGCTGTTTTAAGACAGACTTGAAAAACTGTGAACCTCTTCTTTATCATCACTTTAACCTTATAGCCATTATTTCATTTAAAATCCAATGTGCTGGAGTACAGAGCCAAAACAAAAACGTCCACATCCTTACAGACTGTTTATAATTATAATGAAGTCAAGTGTTCAAACAAACCTTAACTTTCTCATAACCTTTATCCTCTGATCCTGTGACACAAAGTTGTCCACAAGAGCCGCTAAACACACGTCTACATGACACACACACGTAAAGAGGATCTGAGAGGAGAAGTTTTCTTGCCTGTGAGTGTGAAGATCTTGCGCACGTTGGTGACGCTGAACACTTTCTTCTCAATGAGGCTGTCAGCTACGACGCCTGACAACGTGGAGAACAACCAGGCCCCCAGGTAGGGCAGAGAGGACAGGAAACCGTTCTGGAGAGAGACAGAAAGACGTCGTATATTCAGGAGAGGATGAATGTTGATGATAAGTTGTTTGTCCTTGTCTGGTTTTAAGTGACAGATTAGTTAGAAAATTATAATCTTATGATCTAGAGCTGCAACAATTAGTCAATTATTCAACTGAAAAACTGACTAATCGTCAATAGAAAATGAATCTGCAACTATTAATATCTTTAGATTTTGGACTGTTGGTCAAACAAACAAGCAAGTTGAAGACGTCATTGTGGGCTTGGAGAATTACATTGTATTCACAATTTTTAACATTTTATAGATTAAACAATTAACCCATTAATAGATAAAATAATCAGCAGATAAATCTATAATGAAAATAAAATAATTGTTAGTTGCAGCCAATAATTCTTGAGTTTAATTACTTAAAAGATGCTTTACGCTGGGCTGAGTGATAGAAAACAACACCTAGCATTATCTAAAAACATAAAGACTGTCTCTGTGACTGACTTATAATAGTTGCTTGCTGTTTTTATTAGACTCCATATAGATTCATGAATATAAAAACTTAAACAAAATGCCTCTAAATCTGCTGCTGTGCATCTCTGATCTTTAAATGATCTCCATCCATCAGTTTCACAGGGAAACTAGATGAAAATATTCCTTTTGATAACAGTTTTATTCATGTTTTGATTTTCCTGCCTGACACACTTGGACTGTAACTAATGATTATTTTCCTTCATTTGTCGATTAATCTGTGGATTATTTTTCAGATTAATTATTTAGCCTATAAAATATCAGATTATAATGGAAAACTTCCATCATAATGTGCCAGGCCCCAACACAACAATGCAACAGAAACCAAAGACCCAAAAGTATCTAACTTACAGTAATATATAACACACTAAAGCAGTAAATCGTCACATTTGAAAAGCTTGAATGAGCTAATATTTTGATTTTTTTTCTTGATAAATGATTTAAACGATTACTCAGTTATTAAAACTGATGATTAATTTTCTGTCTATCGGGTAATCGATTAATTATTTCAGCACTACGTGAAATAATACCTGAACTCTTAAATCAAAGAGAATAGTGAAGCTAAAGGTTTAGTATGAAATATTGGAGCAAACAATCCTCTGGTGAAACAGGTCTTTAAACAAACAAACCCACCTACAAACATCTGATGTATTTCTTTAACGCGCGCTGATATTATCGCTAACACAACTCCGTTTTTTGAACATGAAACACAGGAGCAACTTAACCCAAACCTCACCGATTTGAGGTCAAAGTGCAGGACGTTGTCCATGTAGGTGGGCAGGGAGGTGAGCAGCGTGTAGTAGGACCAGTTTGAACACATCTGGGTGATGATGATCGCCCACAGAGGGACCGACAGCAGCATGGGCAGCAAGGGCAGGGACCAGCCATGACCTGTACCCTGGAGATTCAGTTCACATTAGATCACCAAAATATTTACTACACATTCACATATAAGACAAAACAGTTCACAGATCTATACGAGGAAAATGTGGAAAAGTAATCCTCATTTAGAGATAAGAATATGAAACAACTGTCTTCAAGGAGAAGACATTAGGCTCTTCGCATATAAAAACAACAATTCAACAACAAACGGTCAGCGGTAAAAGAGAACCCAAGGGGGAAAAAGCGAGAACGGTAAGGGAAATGAAAACAGGAAGTCTGAGAAGGAACTGCAGACTAATATTCACCACAGACAGAAAAAACCCCTCCAAGAAGGAGAAGAGGCACGAGGAACAGCTCAGTTTTAAAGATAAATGACTTTTCGTTACATCGAAACCCCCTCGTGTTTCAGGTTTTCTGGTATACAGCAAAATGTCCAGCTGTTGTATGTTGTTAACAAAACTTATGAGGGTCAAAGGGGCTTAAAAAAAAATCTATCATCACATAAATCACCTTCCTGGCAGCTTCAAAACCATTTGGAAATACAATTAACCCACATAAACTGGCTTTATGTGGTAATATTTTTAATATTCTTAACAGCAACATTTCAGACTCAATCCTGCGTCATGGAGACTGAATGATGTCGTGGCCTAACGGAGAAGGGCTGAAATAAAAACCACAGAGCTCCACTTCCACTATTTCGGAGTGTGGCTTCGGTTTACCAAAACTAATCACACCGAGTGAACAGCAGCAGCAGTTCATGTCTGCTTTGTGTTAGGAAGCAGACAGTAAACAAAGGGAAGGTCATTAATTAGCATTTATCCACTTTTTAATTAGCGATATTTTAATAGCAGGTCCCAGTAGCGTGATTTACAACCAATCCGTTTTACATTTATGAAGATGAATTATATTGTGGTTGTGGTTGAAAGTGCATTAGTAAGGGATGCTTTAATGGCCACTATGAACAAGAGGAAGTAAAAGCTGTTTTCAGTGTTCTCATGAGGACCTGACTATTGGAAAAAAGAACCTTTCCTGTAACAGATGTTGTATATACTGCTGCATATATCTCACATTTTGTGACCTTTCACTATATTTTCTATAGTTTAACTGGTTAAAAAAGTTGTAGATAACTGAACAACTTCATGCAGTAGTGAATAATGACAATAAGAGTTGTTGATAAGATATAAAACCCTTTTTTTCCTTAATAAACCTCATTGGATAAAACTACATGAAACATAACATTTCTCCATCCTATGCATGTTAAAAATATTACTACCTGAAGTCAGTTTATGTGGATTAATTGTATTTCCAAATGTTTCTGAAGCTGCCAGGAAGGTGATTTATGTGATGACAGATTTTTTTAGCCCCTTTGACCCTCATAAGGTTTGTTACCAACATACAACAGCTGTATATTTTGCTGCACATCAGAAAACCTGAAACATGAGGGGGTTCAGATGTACCGTAAAGGCTCTTGTTTGTCATTTATCTTTAATACTGAGCTGTTCCTCACTGGCCATTAAAACATCTCCTCCTAATGCATTTTCAATGTAGGTTTCTGATAATGAAGTTCTTTTAGAACAAAATTCCCTCTTTGTGTCCCCTGGACAGCGTTTTCCTGTCGATAGTAACTAATGTTACTATCAAAAAACAACAAATAAACCTCTTACTTTACTAAAGGATTATGAAGAGGATCTTGTAATGGTCTGTATGAGCAGGATGAATGTTTCAATGTTTAAAGACAGACTTGAGAACTACTGAGACATCTCGTTTACTGTTTCGTGCGTACCTGAGGTCCGATGGAGTTGATGATGTAATCTCTCTCCTCTTTGCTGATTCGCCGATGGGTGCGAGGGTCATCCGCCACAAAAAGAAACCAAAAGATGCCCCAGAGGCAACCGGCGCCCCCTGAAGGAGAAACGGAGAGAGAGAGAGAAGTTTTTATTGTACATGGTGGTGAATGATTAAAGGAATTGTGCAAGAATTCAGTGCTGACGATGAATGATTTATGTCACAACAAAAGCAAACTGCTCTTAATGTATCAAGCAAAGAGGAGTCTAATCTGAGGAGAAATAATATTGTTATTGATATAACAAAGAGAAATATTGCTATAATATTACATGCAAAAATAACATTTTACAGTTAAACTGACTTGACTGACAAAAGAAGTTTTTAAATTTAATTCTTTTGCACATAAAATGTAAATATCAGATAGGATTAATTCATAAATAAACTTTATAAATTTAATAAACTTCCTAATGTGCTCCTTCCCTTCACTGTGGAAGCTTCTAACTTACAGTAAATCTGAGAAACTGATAAATAAGCTTCTTCTAAACTCTTTCCCTCCCTCACCACAGAGGTAGAAGACAGAGGGCCAGCCCAGGGTCTGGCAGATGTAGCCGGTGAGCGGAAGAGCCAGAAAGGCGCCAAAGTTGGCCCCGGATCCCGACAGGGTCATCAGGCGAGATCGCTCCATCGGAGGAGCCCACCGAGCCCACATCGCCATCATGGCCGGGAACGTCACGCCCTGCGGAAACATGGACAGTCAGTCAGAGACGGAGCGGAGACACAATCATCAGAATCAAATTTGTTATGATAAGATTTATTTATTTATGGATTACAGACACAAAAAACATAAGAAAACACAAGACATTCAACATGAAACTAACAATAAAATCCAAAAAACACATCACCACAGTTTAAATAAAAAATAACAACACATCTTATTATATATTAAGTACAACGAGGACAATTTGATAACTAAAGTATAAATGTAATTGAAGACTTCATTATAAATCTGTGACGATATTCCACAAATAAAACCTAATCTGACTTCTAAAAGCTCCTTTAATTTTTAACAGCTGGATGTTTAGCTAAAAGGCTTTTCCATAACATGGCAGCCGGAACTTCTGGCTACAATATTTACTCAAAGATGACATGAATCCCCTCTGGCTCTGGTATTATAGTTAACCTGAGTATGGACCACTGTCATCTGTGAATACAAGTATTGAAGATCACATCCACTGATAATCTTCTGTTGTTCTACTCTGAGCTGCACTGACAGCTTCTGTTTTCATCACAACCAATGAGGGGAGTTTGCGTGGATTCATTTAATAAATACGGAATATTATTATTTTGCATCACATGCCGTTTCTTCCTCAATTTTCCTGTCGAATCAAGCAGAACAGGCCTGATCAAAATAATACCGCATCAATGATGATACGACAAGTTTCTTAACAGGAAAGCCAAAAAAAGCCTCATTGTGAGAAACAGGATCTTAAGTTTGCTGACACACTTAACAGCAACATGCAGGACGGAGACTCATCCAACACTATTCCTACATGTTTTTGTTCAAAAAAATGAGGATTTGTAGCAGTTAAAGATTTCCAGTATTTCTATTTATGCTACTCAAACAACGTTCACTATACAGTCCACTAAACGTTCAAATGAAACACAGAATTTTAATTCTTTAATCCATTAAGTGATAATTAATTTAATAGAAACATTACTCAACAATTACATAAATAAAATGTAAAAGTGATCAAATTAGCCAAGTTTGCAGACTGTTTTTATATATCTGTGGTCAGTCAGTAGCTTCCATCATGTTTGACTAAAAGCCAATATCTGCTAGATTTATCAGACACTGTATCGGTCTATTTACTGCTGTTAAATAAACTCCTTTATAAATTAGAGCTATAAACACATAAACCAAAATGTAGATACAAGATCGCACTTTGCATTTCCTGCAGCATCTTGACCCACAAATGCCTCCTCATCCCGTCGAGCCCGGCACACTCTTACCTCCCCGAGACCCTCCAACACTCGCAGTGCAAACAGCCAGTACGACCCCATCTGTGCAGCCAGAGGGGTGAGCAGGGTGAGGACAGCCGTGCCCAGCACTCCCAATCCCAGGAAGATACTCCCTCCGTAGTGACCGGACAGGTAACCCCCCGGGATCTGAGTGCACAGGTAGCCAAAGAAGAACGCTCCCAGCAGCCAGCCCTGAGTCTCCGAGTTCCACGGGTACTGGGGGACCTGGAGCAAGAGGACGGAGAGTATTTATAGTCACAGTTATTCAAAAAGTAAAGAAAAGGCAGCCTAGTCAGGTTAGTCACCACCATTTGGGCGGTGTTTTCACCACCTGGTTAAGTTTCTGCAGGTTCACCAAGTTAAGTTTAAGATTTTTTAAGACCTTTTTTGAAGGACCGGTGTGCAGGATTTAGTGGCATCTACAGTGAGGTTGCAGACCCCAACCCCCCCCCCTCAAAACGTTTAGGAGAACCTACGGTGGCCGCAAAACCACAAAAAACATGAAAGGCCCTCTCTAGAGCCAGTGTGTGGTTTGTCTATTCTGGGCTACTGTAGAAACATGGTGGTCCAACATGGCAACCTCCCTCTGTAGATATAAAGGGCTCATTTTAAGGTAACAAAAACACAATGACTCTTATTTTCAGGTGATTAAACACTAATTAAAACATACTTATGAATATTTTATTCTAAATCTGCCACGTCTGTTCCGCTAGATGCCACTAAATTCTACAAACTGCACCTTTAATACTACATAGAATCATACAGAACAAAGTATGAAAGTATGATGGAAAGCCAGTAGGGACAATATGGCAGAGAATTATTTATTATTATATATTATATAATTTGTTCAGTTAAGTTTTCGCTAAAATCAACACACGCCCGTAACAGCCTACTTGTCTGACATACTCGCAGTGTGTTAATCAGTTCGGCCCCTCAGGTCCGCCGGTACGAGTCTTTTAGTTGTTCCAAAGTGCAGGACGAAGACTTTTGGTGAGGCAGCCTTTAGTTTTTATGGTCTGAACCACTGTAACGGGAACTGAGAACAGCTGTGAGAACAAGTGTTGATATCTTTAAACTTTTACAACCTACCTCTTTATCCTGGCTTTTGCATTAGTCGGCTTATCAGTCATCTGTAAAGCACTTTGAACCGCACTAACCTGTACAGAAGGTGCTGTACAAATAAAGTTTGATTGATTGATTGATTGATGGGTGGATGAGCTTCCTCGCTACTGTAGCTAACAGTAGCAACAGTGTTTACTGACTGAACCGACTGTTGCAACAATCCCACCTTTATTTAACAGGCGTAGACGTCACTGCCTACATAACTGAAGACTTTTTATACCTTCTAACACCTTTTTTGGAGGAATCTTTTAAAGTTTTTTCAAGACATACAGACGTTTTTCAGTAGAGATGATGTATTAGTGTGTCTGAAATCACTATATAATAGACACTCAGTCATTGAGACATTTATTAATCATCATCATTTTGCATCATCGCTGACAGCGGCAGACTCAAATGCAATGGAAACTACTTTTTTTTGTTCTATTGTGCATTTTTAAGGGCATTACATCATGGATATGTTTTCACACTCACATTTGGACACTTGAATGAAAAGGCGGACAGTTAATTTAGTGCATTAAATAATAAGTAGGGAGTGACTTGTCTTTATTATAAATGTGTAAACAGGGACAAAGCAGATGGAAATGAGGTCTGTTTTAGTTAATTGGTGGAAAGAAATCCACAAATAATAAAAAAGCAACTTTTATTAATACTTTCTCGTCTACCTGAGGTGAATATACATAGTGTAACTGAGTGCTACGCAGTCAGATATAGTTATTTTAAAAGATCTTATAATTAAAGCTGACTGACAACATGTCGTCTGATGTCTGCCTGCTGTTAGTCTTTTAAAAAGTGTTTTGTTCCAAACTATACACATGTTGTAATCTGAATGAAATAAAATTACTAAATTAATTAAAGGAAACCTGTTTTTAAAAAATAAGTGTTACCGAGTCCGGCTGAGGGAAAGGGTCACTGCTGTTTTCCGTCCCAGGCGGCAGCGGACAAGCGTGGACCGTGGAGTGGTTCTGTCCTGGTGTGGAGTCGGTGGTATTCACCATGGCTACCATGGCAACGCTGAGGTTGACACGGAGACCGTAGACCACAGAGAAGCCGAAGAACATCAGGACGGCCAGATTGAGGCGAGCCGAGCAGCACTGGGGAGGAACTGTTCACATACCGCACAATGATGTCAACGATAGTACATAAAAATAATAATAATAGTAAATTTTGGCTTCATACGTATTGCTTTTTACTTTTTAATGACATTCACTCTCATTCCCTTACTCTAAATATTCAGCTGTGTTTCTATAACTCCATCAGAAACTTTCACCTGGTGAATGACAGCATGCTAATAAAAAGAAACAGACAATACCTTCCGATAGTTGACTAAAATTATTTTCTCTCAACATATCTACAGAAACATATTGTTTTAAATCTTCTCAATCTCGGTATTCTGTCATTTTTGACCAAACAGATGACAGAAAATGCTATTAATTATAATTAAAGAGTATGATTTATAGATAGAAAATAAGCATTTTGTGTTTTTAAGCCTATTCCTGGTAAAATTTGACATGCAGATTCACTTTACTACTAATGTAAAAGCCGACTTTAGGCTATCAGAAAACATAAATAACGTATATTTACACATTTCATAGTATTATCATCAGGAGTGAAAGAAGAAGTTTCCTCTCTTGTGCTTTGACTTTTGACAGTAGGGTATGATTTGTGGTTTAGTTTGTATAATGCTGCTTTAAAAACAAGATAAATCTGGAAACAGAGAAAACTTTAGATTATGGGTCCTCATTGTTTTCTATGTTAAACTGCAGCTTAAGAGCCAATTCTGCCTCAGTCATCATCTTTGTCTTTAGTTCAGCAGCACATGATTTCACTGCACCGTCAGTTTAACTGCAGCAATCTGATAGTCAGTTGCCTCATAAAGAGATGACATAACCTGTCATCTCTAACTAGTGAAATGCTGATGTGTTTACAACTTCCACAACTATAAAATATTTGCTGCTTAACATCTGACACAGATCGATAACAGAACTACAGACATAGCAGAGTAAATAACACAACGTTGCACAGCAGTCGAATCTGAATCCCTCACAGATGCACATTACACTGTTTTGATTGTGTTAATGTCAATAAATACATCCAACCAAATATAGACGTACATCAAAACTGCAGCTTCATGAGGAAAAAATAAAGCAAATAGCAGGAATAACTATGATAGAAAAAGATGAATTTGTAGTGTTTATATTAGAGCAAATAAATTGGATAACCTTTCCAGCAACAAATAAAAACACACCTGCATCATTCTCGATGAGGGGTTCACTGTCTCCGCTCTCGTCTGAAGGGGCTGCGTTGATGGAGTAGCCTTTTGGTCGCGGCATGGCGGGCGGTCGGCTCACCCAGGAGGTTTCGGTGTCTTAGAATGATATCACTGAGCCATGGTGTTCCGGGAGATCTGCCGGACAGACGAGAGATAGTGATCAGTCAGACAATACAAACACAAGGAGGAGGAGGAGGAGGAGGAGGAGGTGAGACAGACACATGACAGACATGTAAACATCAGAAGATAAGTCAAGTGACACATCTGCAGGTTTTGATTAATCATTAAAACCGTGATAGCCAGCAGATTTTCACACAAACATGTGAAAAAACCACAGTGAGGTCGGACGCTGGCAGCTTAATAATAACATTTACTGGTTCCTGCTTCTCATTTGAGAGGATTTGCTCCTTTTCTTTATTTTATGTGTCAGTAAACTGAGTAGTATTGTGTTTTGGACTGTTGGCTGGACAATACAAGACATATGTTTTGGACATTTTTCAATATTTTCTGACATTTTAAAGACCAAACAATTACTCAATAATGAAAATAATCATTAGTTGCAGCCCTATGTAATACAAAAACACACACACACACATAATGGATCTTCCTAATTTCACAAAATGTTGGACAAGTTTGACGAAAAACTGCACTTACAAGAGTTACTGATGTTGAGAGAGGCTTCACTGAAGAGCCTGGAAGAGGGATGATGAAGATGATGGTGACACTCAGTACTGGTGTCCTTTAATAGTCCTTACTGAACTGGAACCTGGAAACAAGATTAATTCTGAGCTCACTAAAGTGGTTTTAAAAAGGTTTTCATTCACCTGCAGCCCAACTTAAAAAGTTATTCTCTCCATCAGCTTCTTAACGTCAACTCAAGTCAAGAAGCAAGAAATCTTGGAGTGACTTGATTTTTATTTCAAGGCTCAGGTGCGAAGTGTCACATAAAAGCATTTTATCAGTTGAAGAACGATTCGAGTGTGAGACTGATTAAGGCTTTTATAACTAGCAGGCTACAAGATCATTAATCATTAATTTTTATCAATCCAGAATTCTGCTGCACGAGTGCTGACAAAGACAAAAAGGAGAGCAGACATTACGCCTGTTTTAAAGTCTTTACACTGGTTACCTGTTAGTTTTCATATTGATTTTAATTCTTTTATTAGTTTATAATATATAAATCTCAGAAATGCTTCTGATTTATAAACCAGGAAAGTCCCTAAGACGCTCCAGTTCTTCTCTTTTAGCTGCAACACAAAGCAGAACAAAAACCTTCGATGCTGCTTTCAGTTCAGTTCAGTTCAGTTCAGTTCAGTTCAGTTCAGTTCAGCTCAGTTCAGTTCACTTCAGTTCAGTTCACTGCTCGAACAGCTTCCACAGGATCTGAAAGGTCGAAGGGTGCGAATATATGATATTTTACAATCTGTTTAAACATAAACTAAAAACCCATCTGTTGAGTCTGGCTTTTCTGTAGTGTTTTATAGTTTTATGGTCTTTTTTTTATTCTATTGTATTATATAAAAATTTTAAAGAAAATCAGAATTAACAGAAAAGAAATGGTCTTGGTTGCAGACAGTGATAATTTTGTTAATATCCCCATTAATGTTATTCACTGATACACAGTGGAAACAGTTTGTCAGGCTGAGTCATTGTTTTGAGTTTCATTTCTCACACTTGTTTCACTTTGTTGAGCAGCAAAGTGGCCGAATAACTGAAAGCTGTTGCTGCCAGAGTTAACACTTCATAAATCTAAACAAGTTATTGAAGAACTGAGACGAAATATACCTGTTTATAGCTCCATGATGGTGCATTTTTGGTCACGTTGGGTTTCATAACACCGAGAGGTCGAGAATCCCTCATGACGGCGGTGATTTACAGTGTTATCACAGTACATAAGGACAAGAATGTTACAAAGATCCCATGAAGCAGCTGGTCTGAGGTCATCACATCAATAACCAGATAAACAGTTGGTGAATTACCCTTAAATGATCACTGCAGTCTGACAGATTTGGCTGAAGCATCCATGTAATCTTCTGTCTGGTCAATCTAAGTACGTTTCACGTATCAGGTCAATACACATTTTGTCTTAAATGTGTCAGACGTCCAAAAACTTTGATCCCAGATGCACAGACGTGTGTTTGACTGAAAGCAATAACACTTACTACAACTGTGTAACCTCTTTGTACCCAAATGAGCCTGTCAGCACATACAGAGAAATACTGGAATTACTGTATTTGAACTAATATCAAGAAGTGTAAAACAAGAGAAAGAAACAAACTAAATCTAATGACGGCTTAGTCTGAGTGAGTATAAAATGTGATATCTAGTGTTCAATAACCGTTTGTTTGTTTGTTTTAACTTGTCTGTCTGGCTTCCTGCACAGATAGGTGTCGGATAGTGTCAAGTGAGTCGTTTATCACTGAAAGACACCCTAGATAAGCTTTTGTTTGCTTTCTAAATACTCTGTGACACAACAGACTGCAGAGCATGATACAGATACTTATATACACAATTAACACGGTCATTTATGCAGATTCCAATGTATTTTTCATTTCATTGCAATGTAACCACATGATTTTACTTGTAAGATATTTGGTGGAGATGCAGAAGTCTGCAAAACACTTTCATTTATACTAAAAATTACACTGTTTTTAAAAAATCTGCATTCAGGGAAGGAGATGAACACAAAATAACTCAGCTTAGATGTAGAAATCAAGTCTGCAGCCGGACTTCTAGATCCAGAATTGGGGGGACACGCCGACTATTTAGACTTGATTTCAAGATCTTACTTTTTTTAGTACATCTGGGCCTCGTCCCTGAATGTATTTCTGACCTTTTACCTTGTCATGACACGAGGGTGAAATGTAAAGGACATGTATGAAGTTCCCGGGGACGATACTGAAGAATACCGGAGATCCTACTGTGGTGTGACTGCCTACCGAAATTACATCAACCAAATCAATACCCTCTTTTAACTCTCTTTTTCAAGACACACTTTGATAGACTTTTTACACATTTTGTTTTACATGTTTTCCTTTAATGCACAGTATTTTTTGTTTTACATTTCTTCTGTATCATTATTTTACTATTATCATCTGTAATTGTCCTTTTGTAAGGTCCTTTACAAATAAAAGTTATTATTATGACATGTAGACTTTATTTAGTCATTTTTTGTTATTTTTTTTAGAGGTTGGTCCTTGTAAGTTTCCCTGTTAAATACATTTACATATAATTTAGCTGCCATAATGTCAGTGTGATAGATCATCCTACGAGTCGTGACACCAATAAGATATTTTAAAGCAATTATTGACAGATATTAATAAGCTGACCAACATATTGTGCATCCCTAATATATTATGCTATGTGTATCCTGCCAGACCATTTGACAGCTTTGGAGACAAAAATATACTATTTGCCATGAGCCATGTGACCCGTGTCTGCACTGAGTGTGTCTGTGCAAATATGTAAGTGTGAGTCTATCATGAGATCCTCAGTAAAACAGCTAAATTCACTTCTCATTTCTGGAACAATTAAGGTATTATAATCCTCTGCCAGGAAATTACTCATCTGCACTTCATAGTTTGGGGTGAACTGGGTTAAAAAAAGGTCTGTTAGTAGGTGAAAGTTTGTATGTTTTCACCATTTGTAGAAGCAGAAGAAAATTAATGCATTCTTTCTTATGAAACCTTTTTATTTAATATGTAATGTACTGTGAATGAATCTCATTATCAGTAGTGACATTTAGGCTGAGACACACTTCCATATCACTTAATTTACTTGTCAATTAACTGGTTAATGAAAAATGCCAATCACAAGTTACCACTGTCCCAAAGTGAAGCTCTACAATTGGTTATTTTGTCAATTTTAGAGCTGCAACACTGAATCGATTAGTTACCAACTATTAAGTTAATCACCAACTATTTTGATGACTGATTAATCGTTTTGAGTCATTATTTAAGAAAAAATGTCAAAATTCTCTGTTTCAAGCTTCTTAAATGTGAATATTTTCTGGTTTCTTTAGTCCTCTATGACAATAGACTGAATATATTTGGGTTGTGGACAGTTATCATCACTTTTCACCATTTTCTGACATTTTATTTACCAAACAATTAATCGCTTAGTTGAGGAAATAATCGACGGATTAATCAATAATGATAATAATCATTAGCAATTTAAATGATGACATGAAACAGAGACAAATAAGCAACTCTTCATGCTCCAGGATCTGTAAAGGGCAGATATTTGGTAATTTTAACTAAATGATTAAAATCATTGACTAACTATTAAATGTTGAGCTGATTCATTTTCTGTCAACCATCTGACTGGTTTACTGCATCCTTTAAGTACTTAAAAGACAAGACAAAATGCAAAAAATATGACTAAAAGATGCAAAGGTTATGTAAATAAGCAACTCATAAAATGTATTTTGACTCTATTATAGATAAAAAGTCTCTTTCATAATTCCTAAAGGACTCCTTCACGATTAAAACATATCCTGTGAGACTTTTTAACGGTTAAACACCAACAACAGTAACCTACTTCCTCTAAAATATCATTTCTAATATATACTGTGAATGTTCAATTGCCAGTTAGCTAACGTTAATTATGTGCCGAATAACAGACATATAGATAACTTATAGTTTTATAGCAAAAAGAAATAAGATCACACAGGACTTTAAATTAAACAGAACTAGCTACAATAGCTAGTTACACATTAACTTAGTTCACTAGCTAGCTATAACTGCTGTATTATTGTTTCATGGACATTTAAAGACAGCTTACCTTGAAAAGATACGTAGTAAAAGCAGTTTTATCCGTTGTAGTAAATGTTAAGGCAAATAAAGCATATAGCTCGGAGGACTATGTCACAACCATAGACTGTATAAAAATAGGTCACAACTCGTAGGATTGTGTCATGTCACTGCCGGCAAAATAACATATAAGCTGCGTGTTGCTGTTTTCCTCTCCTAGAGTCAAAAGCAGTCATATGAGCGAGGCGTTTTTGAGTGAAACGCCGATCTAAAAACACTCTGGGGCGGCTGCACTATGTTTGAGATCAACCAGTGAAGCCAGCGCTCATGTTTTATAGATCTGCACTAAGGGTGTACCGTTTTCGCATGTGACCAACGGCTGGCCCGCCCTGTTCTCCTCTGCTAGTTTTGCCGTTGGCGATATTATTTTTCCTAGGATGGCGAAGTTATGACCCGCCCTTCTCTACCTCTGATTGGCTTATCCTGATGTGCTTACCCTAATTCTGGACCTCATGCCTACCTAACCAATCCAATCAACGAAAGAAACGCATGATAGCCAATCAGAGGTAGAGAAGGGCGGGTCATGACTTCGCCGTCCTAGGGAAGAAAAATTGGGTCGCCTTTGAGTTTTGAGTTTTGACGGTTAGCTCGTTGAAAATATTATTAAAATAATCCTAAATCCTATTTTTGACAGCTTTCACGTTTGTTTTCTCCTTTTGATTTGTATATCTTTCAAGTTAAAGATAGTCAGGAAGTAACGTATTTCCGCATATCCTTGTTAATGTGTTGTTATGGCAACGGATCTATCTGCTATGTGTTGTAGACTGAGGCACACAACAAACCAGCTGCTAAGAGTTCAATTTGATTAACTTGTCACGAGTTTTAAGGCAACCTTAAATTATACAGCTATCGTTGCATTCATGGCCCATTACAGAGTAAGTATTCGGTATAATATACTTATTTTACTATAGCTGTTAATCGTTTTCTGACGTGGAAAAGTTATGAAGCATGTGCTAACTAGCTAGTCAGTGAACGCATCACAAGCTGAGGTGCCTTTGTTTTCTTCTGTTTTGTTGTTTGTTTTATTAAAATGTCAGTTTATAAATCCACATAATTATTTTTGCAAGGTTAAAACCTTGTCAGACGCGTGCTGCTAATTTGTGTGTAAGTCATGTATTTGTCATGTTTCAGGCCTCGGAATCGAAGCGAGAGCAATTTAGAAGGTATCTTGAAAAGTCTGGAGTCCTTGACACCATAACAAGCGGTGGGTATCCAACAAGCAACTCATGGACCATATTTGTCATGTAAATTTGAACCAAAGAATTAGAGCTGTAATGATTAGTCAATTATTCAATCTACAGAAAATTAATCAGCAACTATTTTGGTAATCAATTAATGGTTTTGAGTCATTTTTTAAGAAGAAATGTTCAAATTCTCTGGTTCCAACTTCTCAAATGTGAATATTTTCTGGTTTCTTTAGTCCTCTTTGACAGTAAACTGACTATCTTTGGGTTGTGGACTGTTGGTCGGGACACAAAAATATATATTAAGATGCATCCTGGGCTTTGGAAAACAATAATCGACATTTTTCACCATTTTCTGACATTTTATAGACCCAATGACTAGGGCTGCAACTAACAGTTATTTTCGTTATTGATTAATCTGTTGTCTGTTGGTTGTTTGGTCAATAAAATATGAGAAAATTGTGAAAAATCAATGTTTCCCAAAGCCCAAGATGAACTCTTCAAATGAATTGTTTTGTCCACAACAGTCCACAACTCAAAGATATTCAGTTTATTTTTATAGAAGAATAAAGAAACCAGAAAATGTTCATATTTGAGAGGCTGGAACCAGAGAATTTGGACATGTTTTTCTTAAGAAATGACTCAAAATGATTAATCAAGTATCAAAATAGCTGGCAACTAATCAGTTCATTGACTAATTGTTACAGCCCTGCAAGCAAGTAATCAATTGAGAAAATAATCAACAGATTAATCGATAATGAAAACAATCATTAGTTGCAGCCCTACAAACAATGTTGTTAAACTCATTCATTAACTTACTTTTCACTGATAACCCTGCTGTGCTGCTTCATTTAACTCTTTCATTTGTCTTTTACAGTTTTAGTGGCACTTTATGAAGAGACTGATAAGCCGAATAACGCACTGGAGTATCCTTTTCTTTCATATTCAGCTTTACCGAGACTTCAGTCGCTATAAATAGGTGCTGTTGTGCTTTAAGTTGTGTTTCCTATCCCCCAAAACAAAAGTCATGTTGTATTTTTTATGAGCCAGCTGTTCTCTTATAACAGGAGAAATAACTCCTTTCTGGTTCATATTCTCTGGTGAAAATCACTAAAGCATGGAGGCCAATTACAGTGACACAAGACTGCCAGTAAAATATGTAGCTATTAAATTGGGTCTACAACCTACAGTGCATGGTGTATCTGATAGGACTGACTGACAGAGTTGATCTCCAGCCAACAAAACGGTGTTTGTCAACCAAAATGTTGAGGTTGGTTTGTCCTCAAGATAACCAACAGAGACAGAAATAGCCATTACAATCACCTTTACCACATGCAGGTTAGCCTGCAAATACCTTTTGTAAAGCTATGTGGTAACACTTGGTAATGCTGTGCTACGTGTGTTTGAACAGGAAACTGTTATTTTTTTAAGGTAATATGCAGTTTTACAACTCTATACCTAGTAATATTTATACACAAGAGACTCTATTGCTTAGGTGCGAATAGAAGCAATAAAATTCCTGAAATTAAAAGTTTACAATGCTCTTACAAATTCTTTCCATAGCCATTGAGGCAAAACCATGCTGGGTGTTACACCACTGATAAGATTGCAGTATCTCCCCTTTGAAAGTATTTCTGGTATGTTTAAAATGTCTGCAAATTATCTGGGGGGATAAAAAATCCATTTAACTACTAAACTGAGCAAAGGTGTGAAATCTGAAACTCACTGACTCATAGCAATGTTGTGATATCATAGTTTCAACAGGGCTTTATATTATTGTATTCAGGTTTGTTGCGGTCATCCTCAGTATCTTAATCCAACACTAGACTAATGTTAGTGTTGTTCACAGGGAGCTTGTTTATAAGCCAGAGTTGTTTTTCTGCTGAAGTGTCCATGAGCAACACACTGAATCATCACTGTGCTTTTCATGAGTGTCCCCAGAGGGAAACAAGCCGCTGTTGGTGGTTAGTGACGGCACCAAACATGACCCATCAGGCTTTGTTAAAACCAATGTTTGTTCCTGAGGGCTCACGTTGACCTTAACTACCTGCACAGTTTCATAAAGCTTCACCTCGGAGCGGCCGGTCCGGAGCCAGCGGACGCCGAGGCTCTTCGCATGGAGCTGTCTGATCTACAACAGAAGTGCAACCTGCTCATGGAGGAGAACAAAGAGCTGAGAAACAGGGTAAGATGATGGTGACATATTTGATTCTGAATTTATAAAAACATGTTGAACAGGCTGTGTTTCTCTAAACTCTGACTTTAATTTAATCTTTCAGCTGATGCAGTATGAACCATCGCCTGAGGAGGGAGCAGCAGAGTAGAAGGGAGCAGTTTGTCGTTGCTTTCAGCAAAAAACATTATACACAAGCATTTTTTTGTAGAGTATGTAAATCTTTATTACATAATAATGGATGTACAGTGAGCACAAAATCACTGTTAATTTTTGTTATATAACAAGAAGCAGCTTTTGCTTTCTCATAAATAAAAATGTTTTTTCAGCATTCGGCATCAGTCATTCTTTTTTTGTCCTAAACTGACGATTGTTCCTGTTTCCAACCAAAACAGTCTGCTTACATACTCAACCACTCATTTGAAATAATTAATTAATTTAAAAAAATGTTTTTTTTGTTTTTTTAGAATGCTCCTAAACTTAAGACATTTTTACTGATATTAATTGCATGACTGAATATCAAGTAAAAAAATAATTTTCATACAAAAGCAATAAAATAGAGGATGCTGCTCATATGCCTGATGGGAAATCTGACAAATCTAATTAAAGGTCGTCATACCAACACAAAGATGTTTTTCACTTATATTCCATAGTGACACCTTCAGAGCCGGATATTTCATGTAATGTTTAATGGATTCATTTAAAATGTGTCACTGATTCAAAAGTAAACGTAAGAGTATGAACGCACATCCAAACCAAAGAGAGCAGGTGTTGAGCTGAAAGTGAGCAAATCATGAAACAAACAAACAGCTCACACACGTCACAGCTCCAACGTCCACTTATTTATTGCACCAAGGTGACATTTCAAGCACCACTGCTCTTTATCAGACCACAGACTCCTTTTCTTTCCGGTTTCCTTTTGGTCTCTGTATGAAAATATTACACCTTTTATAGAACGAATAGAGATGCTACTTTAGTATTTTCCTGTACTTGATGACGGCCTAAAAGCCTGGCGGTGGTTAGGGACGCTCTATTGAGTGTCTTCCTCCTAATACATTTTTGTGTACATATATTAATTAATTTTTTCTCGTGATATTCATTGAGTTTTACCTTATGCTATTAAATTCTGTACTTTATGAATACAGAATTATGTTAATGCATATACTATATATGTATCTTTTTATGGATATATATGTGTGTTTTGTCTATGCAATGTATGCTCTTCCTACGGCCCATTAGAGACTGGGTTCAAGTGATTATGTCATGTGACTGTATCGTATATAATTAAGATGGCGTCATGCATTAGTCTGATGAAGAGCAGTGGTGCCCGTACGTCACTTTGGTGCTGATTCAAAAGTATCCTGTTGTGTAACAGCAACAGCCGCCTAAAACATCATTATAGATTTTCAGCTTTCCATTCCTTTTTAATCATTCAAGCAGAGCTGTTGTGTACCGCCAAATCATTATTGGTCCATTCGGATGCCTGTAACAGACCCAGAAAACAGTGCGTTGTTTTCTGACCACCTGATTTTAGAAAAGAAAAAACAAAGCTCTTTGGTGTATTATAATCTCCTTCACAATGGCTTTTTGTGCTTGTTTTAATGTCTTTTAAAGAACTGTTAATGTGTGAAAAGTGCAGTAATACAGTGTTAATGTAGCTTGAACTGAAACACGGCTTTCTGAGGGTTTCTGTTGCGATGTTGGGAAGTTGAGTCTATGGTTTATATCTGCAGATCGGTTGGAGCTCGTCTACTGCTGCCACTGCTCGCCGCTGACACTCGGCGGTTTGGAGGGGAGGCCGTGGGGCTGTTACTCTCACGGCTATGTCGAGATACAGAGCTCAGCTCCCCCACAGAGTCCGGGCTCTGGGACCTACTCGGTCTCTTAATGTCTGATTTGGAGAGCATTCTCGTTCTGGGGCCGATGCAGCTGCTTCGTAACTTCATGCTGTTGTTCCCTTGGTAGGAATCTCCACTGTCTGATCCGTTCCCTTCGACCACTGTGGAGCAGTTCCACGGTGGACTGACCCTCCGTGACTTCCTCACAATGCCGGACAGCGTAGTGCAGGACGGGGTGTCTGCTACAGGGAGGGTGGGATACTCGGACCTTGCACACACCAGGTCCTCATGATGGGGCGACGCCGGTTCCTCTGGCTCGTCCTGTTTGTCAGAGGGAGGAGATCGGGTCTCGCTGCTCGTGTTGTTGGAGTTGCTGTTTTGCTCTGTGGGGCTCGGCATGCCCTCCTTGATGTCCTTGTGGCTTTCTGGCTTTGCACCAGGGTCTCCTTGTATTGGGACGAAGGCGGAGGAAGCATTGAGAAGAGGGTAATTGGGTCCATTGCCCTGCTTCTCCAACAGTAATGTGTATCCACTCGGTGCTGTGGGAATAGTACTCTTGCGAGGCACAGATGTGCCCATGCAGACCTGATGCACAACTGAGTTCTTCTTCGACTTGTTGACGTAATAATCATCAAGGTCATCTTTGAGATGTGGGTAGTAGTCCAGGATGCCCTTCTTAAGCTTCTTGTAACTCAGGTGCATGATCTCGAGAAGGCTGAGAAACAGGGAGATGGAGGCAATCGCCTGCATGAACATCATGAAAACAGTTTTCTCTGTGGGCCTGGAGACAAAGCAGTCCACAACATTTGGGCACGGCTCCCGTTCACACTTGTAAAGAGGGCTCAGGCGGTGGCCGTAGAGGACGAACTGGCCCGTCATGAAGCTGACCTCGACCACTGAGCGAGTAACAATGTGGGCCACATAAGTACACAACAGAGAACCCCTCAGTGGCGCCTTGTTGAGCTTCCCCTGCTCCAGCTGTCTGACCTCCTTCTCGATCCTCCTCCGCACCTCCACCAGCTCGGCGTCCACGGCCTCCAGTTCCCGACGAAGAGCCACCTTCTTGCAGTGGCGCTCCTTCTCCAGCATTCGCAGCTGGTAGATGGCGTGACCCATATAGACCAGGGAGGGCGAGGACACAAAAATCACCTGGAGCACCCAGTAGCGGATGAGGGAGATGGGGAAGGCTTGGTCGTAGCAGACGTTGCGGCAACCGGGCTGCTCGGTGTTGCAGACGAAGTCCGACTGCTCGTCGTTCCACACGTCCTCCGCAGCGACGCCCAGCACCAACATCCGGAATATGAACAGGATGGTCAGCCAGATCTTACCGACTATGGTGGAGTGGATATGCACCTCCTCCAAGATCCCACCAAGGAAGTTCCAATCTCCCATTTTTTTACATTACAAGAACTATAAGCAGGACAAAAAAAGTTAAACTGATTTATTATCAAGCAAGTAGCAAGTTGATGACCAGCCCACATTATTTTCTCATCATATTTTGCTGCGTCCAATGAGCAGAGAAAATAGTGGAGGGCAGCAGGTGATAATGAAACAAAAGGTTTTATAAACATTAAACCCAAATTCTAACCCAGCTGCAAAAAACTAAAAATGTAAAGTACTTGTTATCTTTGATATTTGCACTAGCTAAAACAATATGTTGTTTTTATCACCTGTTATGTACAGAATATATTCAATTCAATTCAAATTTGTTTTATTGGCATGAACGTCACAACAACAATATTGCCAAAGCAACAAAGAGTCAATGAAACAAAATAACGTTGAACATAAAATTAAGATTGACATATATTAATTATATATATCTATGTATATGTATATATACAGTATATTCTATGCATGTATTTGTGTGTGTGTATGTGTATTGAGGTCACTCACTGTTCATCAGGTTGTGACATGTTAATACATATGAGACAGAAAGATAAACCCTGTCTCCTCTTCCTGGGTATATTTTTAATTTTGAGAGGTCACTAAGCTCTTTGAAGTCTGAAACTACAGAGTTGAAGTTGTAAAAGTAACTGTTCCTCATTTCATTTCTTTTACTGTAATCTGTAGTACTTCCCTTTTCAAGGTTCTGCTTCAAAGGTAACCGATAATCACAAGACACCAGTAATCATTTAAATAGTCAAATGGGGAACAATAATGTAAATCTATTGTACAAAGATTTTTTAACCACAACAGAGGAGAGAATAAAATGATCCCATTGAAAGTTAATTTAATGATATTCTTTTACTACTCCTGCAAAACCACATGACGTCCCCAGAAAGCTCAAATCTTTAGTTAGAAATGATTTAACTTACCTTTCATCTTGGATATGAAATGTAACAATAAAGGCCTTTTGCTGCTAATAATGCTGCTGATCAACACAATCCTACAGGTACATGATTTGTCCTCTTTATCCCCTTGTAGAAAAATGTGGCAGATTGCAGATTTCAGGCTCCACTGTTGGTGAAAACTGGACACAAATGAATGACCCCTGCCGCCTCTACTTGTTCACAACTTATAGCCTGTGAATTAATCAATACCGCTGCGATGCTCTGTTGCCATTTACCTCGCAGCAGTGTCAATGGACGGGCTGCATGTCATCAAGGGTGAAATGTGCTGCAAAATATCCAATTGTTCTTCGCCTATTTGCGGTTGAACCCGACGGACCCTGAACTCGTTTGATCCTTCGCACAGCGGGACAGAACTGGTGCACTGGGTTGGTTTCTGATCCGCCTCGATCTAATCAATCCAATAAACTGCTTCTGAGGTGGATTAATAACTTGGTTTGTTTTAATGTCATTGACACAGACATACATCTATGTTGTAGAAAGAAATATTTCAGACACAACAACCTACTGAGCAGTGTAATCTGAGTCTTCCTTGGTCTGTTATTACCAGTGTTGGATGGTGTTTCAGCTGATGGTCGACATAAATTAATTGGTAACTATTGTTAAATAGTTTTTTCTAGCAAAAAAGTGAAACTTTATTGGTTCCAGTGTCTCAGTTGAGAGGATTTGCTGCTTTAAACTGAATATTTTTGAATTTTAGACAGTTTATTGGACAAATAAAGCAGTTTAAAGACGTCACCTTGGACTTAAGGAAATTTTGGCAACCATTATTCACCATTTTCTGACAATTTATTGGACAAAAGATCAATCGATTAATCAAGAAACTAACTGGCAGATTAATTGATAATAAAAATAATCCTTAGTTGCAGTTTGTCTACATGGCCACATCCTCAAGAGTTCAGTCATAGCTTAAATCTGCGATTATGACACAAAACAGAGATTATGACCAGTTCTGGAAAACAAGAGGACATCCCATTTTAATTTCCTTCCTCGTTACAGAATATATCTTTTATATTCTAAGTATATCTACAGTGGAAGCAGCTTCTGTCTTCAACTGAACTGAAATCTGACTCAGGTGTATTTCGGGACTTGACTTTAACCAGAGCCTAACTTCATCTTCATCAGGCCCTTCATCACCACTGTGAACGTGTTAAATCAATTTATCATTCTGGACAGATTGTCTCCTTGTGCACCACAAACCGGTTTGTTACTATGTACAAGGTATTATTTACACAAGATCTGAAAAAAATCAACCAACTATTAATTTTGTTGCTGATTAATCTATTATTTCATTGATAAATTGATGGTTGTGCTCTACAAAATGTCAGCAAATAGGGAAAAAATTCCCAAATTGATGTCCTCGAATAAGCTTGTTTAGTCAAACCAGCAGCCTCAAACCCAAAGATTTACTGTCATAGAATTAAGAGATTCAGTAATTATTCACAAATGAGCAAATGGAACTATTGATATTTTGGTATTTCTGTGTAAAAAACGGCTGAAATTAAGTGATTAGTCAAGCCATTAATCAATTAATCGAGTGTGTCAGCTCTAATCCCACTGTAAATTAGCTCATAAAGAAAGAACAGCAGGGAGACCAAGACAGGTTTAACAACTCTGACAGTGAATATGAACATGATCAGCTGGTACAGATTGTCCCGACACCTTTGTTTCTTTAGAGAGTGGCTGTCTGCATCAGATACACTTTGCAGTACGGAGATAGTAGATATCACAGATGTAAAAACAGTCTTTGGTGCACAGCTGGATAAAACTATCCCTGATTAGACCTTTTTCCAGTCAGTGATTTTTTTAATTTACCCTGCGCTTTAGCTTCTACCAGTTACATTTGGTAAAGTAGCTCACATCAAGCCTCCATACTAACACTGTACTTTTGTTTTGATCAATGTTCAGTACAGTGATCAATGGGGCATGTCCGATTTCATACATGGTTGCTTCTTCACTGTGAATCTAATTTAAGTTGTTCCTTCCAGCTACTGTTCCATTAAAAGGAAATCAATGGACTTGGCTGGATTGACAAACTGTACTGGTCTGTTTTCCATGCAGATGAGCTCCAGTGCTGCAGACTGGAAATCAACTTTAACTCATAATAATGAAACGATTCTTAAAAAATCCAGGTGTCTGAGGAAAGAGGATCATTTCCCTCCATCTTGTTGCCTTACAAATCCATTTTTCCACAAGTTTTTCTTTATCCTGCCTCTATAGGGAACTATTTGAATGATAATGGCCTATATTAATAAACTTTAGTTGACTTAAGTTGTATCCATAAGCAGAGTTTACAAACTGAAGCCACACATAGTTTCCTTATACTGAATGTTATCCGTTTATTACTCAAAATAACAGTTTACTAAAGATAGAAGATTAGGAGGATAAAACATGCAGTGACAAGATTCATTCTGAAAAAAACAAAACAAACATTAACTCAGTCGTTTAAACACCAAAGACACACTTTTGTTCCTCCTTTCAGAACCGATATTTGGAGAAATGTTCCAATATGAAATACCTTTTGAAAAGGTCTACTCTTACAGAAAACACAACTAAATCAAAACAAAATGTACATTTCAAACTGTTTGTGGTTGAAGTCACATTTTTAACACTTTAAAAGGGACATACTGCAGCAGCATTTCTGTGTATTTTAGCCGCCATACTCATGTACTTGACAGAACTGCCGACCATTTTCCAACACAGATTGTATTCTTTACACTTTTTTTTAAAAAACATTTCTCCTTCCCGGCGGCCGCTAGTTCTCAGCTTCAAAACATGAAAATCAACTTCTGGAGACCTGAAACTTGTTTGAAATGTAATTCATCACAGTGAATGTTGTGTCTGACTTCAGTTTTTTCAGGCGTATTTTTGTTGCAAGGAAATGAAGTGCACTTTACAACTCAGTCTGTGTTTACAGTTGAATGATCATGCTTGGATTATTTAACTTTGACAATAAAAAAAACTGTTGATTATCTCAGTATTGTTCAATGTGGCAGATTACATGTCTCAAGCAAGTTTTTGAAAATTATTTTCTTAATGTAATAATAATGAGGTACATGGATACATGCGGCTGACAGAAGAAGAAAAACAAGACAAATCTGCAGTACAGTTTTGGAAAATGGTCAGCAGTAAAGTAAAAAGTATGTAATTTGTTGTAAATTCAATAAAACAAACAGAAATGCTGGTATAACTCGTCAACAAACTGGATTTTCCTTAAAATACTGAATGTTCTTCTTTTTTTCTTTTTTTTTAGCAAAAATGGGTACATAGGGTTTAGAAAACAAAATTATCAGTTGACTGTATATAAAAAAGACAATAGATTATTCTTGGCCAACTACCACTGAACACAAACTGCTGACTGTTTCATATTCCTATCCGGAAATATTACCAAAGACGAGTTTACAAAACCAAGAAAAGGACCAGCATTGTCTTTAAAATGGAGCTGCATAACAAGCATTCTACAAATGGTTCAGTGGAAGTTACATTCATGTCAAAACAAACTTTTCTTGACAAATGACCAACTCTGGTCCAACTGACTGAATGAGGGTTACAGGAAGGAGGAGACGCTTTCTAGCGTCCTCCTGACTTGCGTCCCGCCCAGGATCGGGACCGAGAACGTGAACGAGAGCGCGACCTTGATACAGACCGGGACCTGGAGCGGGATGGGGAGCGCGTCCGTCGCACTTCTTCCTCGGTGTAATGAGAGGTCGATGCCGGGTTGACGTTCTCTCGTGGAGATGCGGATCTGGAGCGCGATCGAGATCTCCCTCTGGACTCTCTCCGAGGCCTCTGCCTGTATCTGACGACAGAGAATGAAACCTGTAACATCATTTAACTCCAATTATCTAATCTTCTGGCCAATCAACTGTCTTACGTGTCAATTTGTAAGGCAAGGTTTTTCCTATAATTTGACTAAAGTCACACATTACCACGACCTTCACAGAAACACTAACAGACGATAACCACACGTACCGATCATCCTCGCGGCTCCTGCTTCTTCCTCTTCCACACACTCGTCCACGAGACCTAAGGGACGAAATGAAATTAAAGCAGCTTTCAAGTGCGACAAAGCACAATAATTTGAAATACGTCTTCAGTGACAAGTTACTGAGAGGGAAAAACTCACTCTCGAGGACTCTCAGATCGTCTGCGACGGCGATCGTAAGAGGGGCTGCGTGATCTGTATCTGTCGTAGCTGCGGCTGCGTGAACGTCTGCGCCGGCTGTCTCGATCGTAGTCATCGTATCGAGAGGATCTGCCTGGTGATCGCCTTTCTTTTGATTTCATCTGATTTGGTGCTGTTGTAAAAAAAAAGACAGTAATGAGAAAGGACCAAAGGGAAGGTCTGAATACACAACACATATTATTGGTATTAATGTGATGTAAAAATTAAAAACATACTCTTTCTATCGCCCTGGGCAAACTGGATTTCAATCTGCCGGCCGCACACCCACTTCCTGTCCAGGCTGTGAAGAGCATCTTCTGCATCGCGCACGTCTTCAAATATGCTGAGTGGTTAAGGGTTTTGTTTGCTCTCGTTTTCGGCAAATTCAAAACACGTTTTTCTCTCAAACAAGTGAAGGAAGCGAGCAGAAGGAACAACAATTTTTCCCTCAAATTAAAACAATCAATTCCACTTTACTTTTGTGAATTTCACTTTTTCCCTTTCATCCCTCACAAGAGGTTTTTGCAATTAACATTTCTATTGTTTGCACCCTCTTCATTAGCCCCATTTTACATTTAGGGCAGAAGGGATGGAGGTCATTCATTAACGTCAACATCATTAACATTTTAAAAAGACTAGAAATTATATATTACTTGATACTGTAAGGAAAAAAACAAAACAAAAACATGCTCAGTTGATTTTTGTAGAGATAAAAGATGAAGCAAGCTTTTCAAACACATTAAATAATCGTCTGAGGGATCAGGACTATAAATATATAAACAGATCAAATACATTGATAGTTGATTAAAAGGCTTCGATTAAAATTAAAATGTCATTGATATCACAGGGAAAGCTGATTTTGTCGTCATGTCAAATTTGTGGATTTGTCTTGGGAGGATACAAAATAATTCAGACTTGTTACCTTGCCCATGCTTGACTTTGAACTTCATCTTGATCTTTACACTCTTTAATTGACTCCCAGAGAGACTTGGATTTCCTGCTTGCCTTTTTCCTCTTTAAACCTCTTTTTCCTTTTTCCCCATTCTTTGTCGCCATATCCAAGCTTTGTCTCCGTTCCCTTTTCCTCTTCATGCTTTACTTTCTTTTTTCAACCTTTTCCCCTCCCTCTGTTCCTGAAGGTCTGTGTGACTTGTCTTTACAGCTACTCTACACGGGTCTTTGTTACTCTTTGTGGCCGGTTCCACAACTGGATGCTTTTACATTTTCTGAAGCAATAACAGAGAAATATGTATTAGATATTCAATCAAATTATGTGCAAAGAAAAAAAACAAAACAAAAAAAAACAAACATCAGAACTGCAAATCTTCTCTGCTGAAAGGAAATTAAAATTTGTTGTTAGCATGAGCATAAAAACAGTTAAAACTCATTGGGAAAGGATATTGAATGTATGCAAATCCTCTTGGTTGACGTGTATAGAAGTCAAGTGGGATGTAGACATCTACTACCGGCCCATAGCGGCCAAACTCACGCCGCAAATCCTCAGGCCTGAACACCGTAAATACAAGTATGACTTAACTGACCATAATGGGCAAAACCTGCGTACATCATTAACCAGTTAACAACAGCTGGGAGAGCAACTGGTGAGTGACCGTTTTCTCTTTGTCTGGATCCACCTGTTCACATAGTCTTAGTGTAATCTGATGAGTTTTAGAGCCATCACCTGTTGCTCAACCCAGACACAAAGAAGAAGCTCAAGGATCAAGTTCTTAATTCAAGCATTTTGGGTTCAATGTCCCTTTATGAGATGCACACTTTCTGTTCTAACATGCATTTCAATGTAAAACCCACTAACAAGTCTAAAAGTGTAGCAGATACAGGATTGTTGCTCCATTCAGGTTAGATTAATGCCAGATGGAAAGGCACAACCTTGTAGCAAAGACAGAAAAACTAATTCAACGTAGGGCTGCAACTAAAGATGATTTTCTTTATTGATTAATCTGCTGATTGATGTTATAAATTGTGAAAAAGTGGCATTTACAATTCATCAGAGGCCATATTTACACTGCCTGGTACAACTGACCCAATTCCGATGTTGTGCTCACAGATCGGATATGTATTATGAACGTGTAAACAGGAAAAGAGCACATGGAATCGGATATTCTCAGATCTGTTTCCTCAATTATATGTGGAAATAAATCTGATAGTAATCGGATATCTGCCAAAGCGACTGTTATATAAACAGACAGATCGGATAGTCCCTGTCATTGCGAGTCACATGTCATTGAAAATGCGACCATCTTATACTTTTTCACAACTACTGGCCGCTGAAAAACACAAAAAAACAAATTGTTTACTTCTGTTAATGTGACCGTACCCTCATTTACACATGCAGGTTGAGTGTTAAGCAAGTGTAAATACAGGTATCGGATATCGGTCACTTGTAAAGGTAGATGTAAACAGGCGGTCGGAAAAATTGGAACTGGGCATCAAGACATGTAGTGTAAATGCAGCCTTAGATGTCTTTGATTTGCTTGTTTTGTCTGACTGACAGCCCAAAACCTTAAGATATTCAGAATAGGTTGTGCATTTTTGCTTTAAAAATGACTGAATAAATCAATCGATTATCAAAATAGTTAAAATAGTTGCAGATTAATCTTCTGTCAATCGATTAATCGTTGCAGTTCTACTTGAATGAACAGGTCAATATTGCACCAAGATGAAAAACAACAGAAGTGTAAATCTATGGATTCAGATTAACACAAACATGGTTTCAAACATCCATATAACACTGTTAATCAACACCAGGCAGTAATTCATCACATATAATATGGGATTATGTCAGTGGATTAGTAGTAAATGAAGGAGAGGAAAAACAATTTAAAATGTCTGAATTGTAAAGTTTGCACTGCATTGCTTACAATGAAACTAATCCAAAAGGTCTTCTGATGAGATTATTCATTTAGGTCGTCCAGTGGTTTATATTATTGATTATAGATTAGAATTTATATTAATATTCAATATCTGCCTACATTTCAGGGTAATCTGACCCAACTGTACTGTTGCAGCATACAAGAAAATAAATGTTATTAGTTTCAGGTATTTTACAAGCTAGTAGATTTTATTAAGGTCAACCCTCCGCTGATATAAATTAGGATAAATTAAACCATAATCCAACCACATTTGATTTTAAGGTGTAATGTTAATTAGCGTTCAAAAACATTCAGTTTAGCTACTTCATTTAGCGAAGACCTAATTCTATTAGCATTTGATGCAATTTGTGTTAATATTTAGAAGGTAAGTAAATAATTAAAAGGTGATTTCTCAAAAGCTTGTCGATGTATTGATTTACACCCACCACACATTAAAGGACCAGTATGTAGGATTTAGTGGCATCTAGCAGTGAGGTTGCAGATTGCAACAAACACTCCCCTTCCAAGTGTGTGGGAGAACTTACGTTGGCTGCGAAAAACACAAAAGACCCTCTCTAGAGCTAGGGTTTGGTTTGTCCGTTCTGGGCTACTGTAGAAACATGGCGGTCCCATTAATTCCTAAGAAAGTTGCTCAGTGGTGCACAAAGCCAAAAAAGCCACTGTAAAGATATTAGCTGGATGAAAACATAGTGAACATGCTCTATGGGCCACATGAGCCCATAGAGCATGCTCACTAGAGACTTTCACTGGCTGAGACAGCTAACTTCCGGTTTAGCTCTCCAGCTAACTTGAATGAGGATAAAACAATTCAATCGTGCGGCTCTTCTAGACCTTCCAAATGTTATCAGACCTAACGGCTCAAATCCTGATAGTGAGGAGTCATTTCGGGCTTGTGAGGCTCAATAAAACGTGTCCAAGATTTTACAGATGCTCCTTTTCCAATGATTGTGTGCAGGAAAAATGCTTTTTGGGCCCCTTTTGGACCCGGAAGACATAATTCTATGGTTTGGCAACTATGTTAAATTGGCTTCAAAGCCCAGCGCTGTTCCTGTGGGCTTGGACTTGCTCCCTCTGTAGATATAAAGGGCTCTTTCTAAAGTAACAAAAACACAATGATGCTTATTTTCAAAGGACTATACACAAATTAAAACATAGTTACAGGGCACAAAATTACTACCAGCCACATGCTGGTAAAATATGCAAGTAGCTGGTGGATTTGCTTCACTCACCAGCCAAAAAACAGTTATCTACTGAGTGGCTGGTAAGATTTGAACAATCACTAGCCATTTGATCGGTGGACCAAAAAGTTAATTTTGCACCCTGCACACTAATGAATATTATACTCCATATCTGCCAAGTCAGTTCCGCTTGATGCCACTAAAATTTACACACTGCACCTTTAACATCTTACTTTAATAATACTTGTATCTAACTGACGCTATTAATTCAAACAATAACGGTTACGTATAGTATGGCTGCAAAACAACCGTTAACACTAGTTAAAATTAATAACGGTTAACTGAAATAATGGTTATTACGGTGAGTAAACTAACATTAGAATTGTTTGGATAAGACGTTCAACAAAAAAATGCAATTTATTTATTTTCCATAATTAAGAAGACTTCTGCTTGTAAATCACCAAAATATTCTCTGAAACATTGTTTTGAGTAAGCGTTAGCTTGCTAGGTTAGCTTATTTATAAACACGAAAACGTGCAGTCAACGTGCAACAGAAACAAAGAGACGTTACCAAGACAAAAAACGTAATAAATTATCTGAAAAACATTAATATAACCAGCGTTTTGTTTTAACTCTATCAGTGAATTGAGAGGTTGCTGATAAATATTTCTGACATTATGCGTCTCGGTTCGTTGGGTTCAACATTAACGTAACTTGAGGCTCCTCCGAGGAGGCTACAGCTTAGCTGCTAGGCTAACTCAGCTAGCTACCGTTAATGAGTTATTCAGTGCATGATCTGTGGTGCGAACCACGGCTTAGGGTGAACTCACCTGGACTCATCGGAGATGTTTCGGACAAACAAAGACGTGTTTGGAGGCCTCATGTATCTGGCCATAAAGTTACACTCACTCTGCAGAAGAATTTGGGGGGACAGAAAAATCTGCAGCGAAAATATGTGCGGCGCATGCGCACTCCTTCGGCGCCTTCTGGCTCTTCCTCTGAAGAAAAAAAAAACAACTCGGCAAAGAAACGTCACAGCGCCCCCTGCTGTTAAAACTGAACCCTTCATCTGCACTATGACACCAACAGTGGTGGAAAAAGTACTCAGATTTTTTAATTAAGTAAAAGTACCAATATAGCAATGTAAAAATACTCCATTACAAGTAAAAGTCCTGCATGGAAAATCCTACTACAGTAAAAGCACATATTATTGTGAGCTTGATGTAGTTAAAGTATCTCAGTAAAAGTAGTGGTTTGGTCCCTCTGACTGATATATTATTATATATGACATCATTCGATTATTAATACTGAAGCATCAGTGTGTATTCAGCATGTTACTGTTGTAGCTGCTGGAGGTGGAGCTAGTTTGAACTACTTTTATACAGTTAGCTAGTTTAGTCCAGTGGTTCCCAACCTAGGAGTCAGGCCCCACCAAAGGGTCATCAGATAAATCTGAGGGGTCGTGAGACGATTACTGGGAGAGGAAAGAAGAAAAAACAAAGTTCTGATACACAAATCTGTTTGTTCTCTGTGGAGCTGTTAACAACTCATAGACATCTGAAATGTGACCCCGACTACACACTGCTTTTTGTAAGACGTCAAAAGCCAAAAAGGTTGGAAACCACTGGTTTCATCTTTAACAATGTGTTGTATTTTAAAAGCTTATTACATTATACATTGTGTCAAATCTTCAACTGAATAGTAACTAAAGCTGTCAAATAAATGTAGTGGAATAAAGAGTACAATATTTCCCTCTGAAATGTAGCGGATTGGAAGGATAAAGTAGCATCACATGGAAATACTCAAGTAAAGTACAAGTACCTCAAAATTGTATTTAAGTACAGGACTTGAGTGAATGTACTTAGTTACTTTACACGCCTGCAAATCAACAGTGAACTGAATAAAAACAAACACCTGCTGATTGGTTTGACCACATACATTTATTCAAACATTTATTTAGCTTTATTTATCATTGTGTTATTTCCTTGCTTGGAGATGAGAAGGCCTGAGAGAGATCCACAGGGTGTTGATTAGACTCGTTTACTTCTGCTGATGAAAGTTACAGAGCCGGCAGTGACAGTCTGGAGGAGTGAAGAGAGCAGGGAAAGAAAAAGAAAACACAGCCAGACTTGTACATTCACAGCTTGTATTTCTATTTATTTCTAACACTGAATCTTCTGTCTGCACTTTGTGCCTCTTTAAGCAGACATTGATTTACAGTATGAAGATACACTACACAGACTGGGGAAACAAGAGGGCACTTTCTAAAGTCTGAGAATATAGTCTTTGGCATAAAGACACCAAATTTAACAGAAAGCTTGTGTTACAAATTTGTGGTGTGGCGTTTGTGTAACAAAATACACCATTTAGTTGCATTATGGGAAGTGTAGGATCCAGTGTTTATGGAGTTTGATCCATATTTAGGACTAAAAGTCAGGCTATCTGAGCGTTGGCTGCATCGATTTTGACCATTCTGCTTGAATCTGCCTCTTAACTTTATAGAAGTAAAACACTAAATCATACAAATACAAAATCGCTGGCGTATCCCTCCATTAAAGCTACTGACCTCAACCATGTCCTCCCCTTGGATTTCTCGGACAGTGGTGAACTTGTCGGTCTCAGCAATCAGCTTCCCATCATCCTCTCTCATGATGCACTGGTCGGGACCAAAAAACACTGCATGAGGCAATACTGAGGGAGATCTCTGCATTCACATGTTTTTAGTTTTAAAGATCTGCTCCAGACATGTTTTATGACAAACAAAAGTACTCTGCTTTGAATAATTTGTGTCTGATGTGGATGTCTCCATGTTTGTGCACTGAAGGCCTCAAGTTTCCACATCACACTTGTGTAAGTTGCATACTGGACCAGGACTGGCTTCCAGACTAGTTGTGATGTCACAAAATCATCTTGTACGTTCACATGTTAAATTCAGATTTAAGGTGAACTCAGAGAAAGTTTCCTCTTCAGCAGATGAATGTGAAAACTCTGCACATCACAATATAAAAGCACCTTTTGAATTGTGAACTTTTTCTTTAAAATGCACAAAAACAACTGCAGCAAAACTGACTGAAGAATGCAGAGATTCTCAGATGAATGAACTTTTCAGAGGTAAATTTGTAGTAAATGTGGTATCTTCAGCAAGAGTATGAAACACCTTATTTACCTTAATCTTCTTGCCATCCAAAGTGGTAATTTCTGTCTCTTTTCCGATGCTGAACGAGTGGACTTTTGTGAACACGGGAGTCTTCATTGTGTAGGTGAAGTCTTTGCCCTTCTGCTCTATCACTATCACAGGTTTGACTTCCTTACGCATCTTGACAACCTTTTCAGGTACACCTGAAAGATGCATTAACACATTTGATGTATGAATACCGAGACAAATCACTCCTTTAAATATGAATAAATGAAATATTCTTACCAACTACTTTCAGGAAATCTTCAAGGTTTTCCTCAGAATAAACTTTCCAGGTGCCGTTAAAGTCCATGACTGCTGCTTGTGTTGCTTGCCTGAAAGTGTTTGTTGTTTCTTGTTGTCATTATGCCATCACACACACACTACTGGTTGGCATGTTGGGGACTTCAAACTCCCTGTTATTTGAACTGGAATTTCCTGTGAGAGCCATAAAGTACTGAATTTTCTGTTCATTCTGTTGTGTAACATCTTTACACACTGGGACTAGCTGGTAAAAGATCCCCTTCAAATGTGCTTTCAATGTAAGTTATGGAAGCCAAAATCCACAGTGTGTCCACACAGTCATTTAAAAGTTAATCTGAAGCTTATATGAGGCTTCAGCAGTCTGAGTTAGTCATATCAAGTGGATGTCTGACACATTTACAGTCTTTTTAGCATCAAATTCCCTCTTTGTGTTTCCTCGGACAGTGTTTCCCTGTTGAGCTGCGGTGGAAGTATAGTAACAAAAAGAGGAACTTTGGCACTAAAAAGACTGTAACATTGAAAGATATCTACTTAATTTGACTCATTTGGACGATGAAGCTTCATATTAGCTTGAGATAAACTTTTAAATACATTTTTGCACAGATGGAGGACTGTGGATTTTAGAGGAGGAATGATTATGACAAGAGAAAATCTATATCAATGTTAATTTGGGCTCCTGACTGTTGTTTTAAGACAGACTTGAAAAACTGTGAATCCGTCCTTTAAGGCAGTCCTACAGGTAATGTTTCTGTGTTCATGGATCAACCAGATTCTCTCTAACGTTGTTCAACTTTCTGCACCTTGTTGCAAAATCCAACAAAAATCACAACACATTATTACTGATCGTAGGCAATGATAAACCTTTATTTCAGACACAAATTAAAGCTTTCCTCCATTTGACACACATTTATAACTTTTTTTTTTCTCCCAAAATATAAAAAATACTTCAACTAGCAAACACATGAAAAGCAAGACATTTTTAAGGCAAACATGTGCAGGCAGCAAAAGCTCAGGCAGTCCAGTGTTGTGCAGCTTAGATATGAAAAAAGGTGATTCATCTCTTTATCGTCCCAATAAAACTCTTGACGCATGCTAGAGAACAAATACTTGTACATTTGACTTTCACTTCGAACTTCCAGGATTAAAATCTGACAGAAGTGACAAACTCAGTTTCTGCTGGAATGTTTCTGAAGGTTTTTAGCAGTCAAAACACTTTAGCTTACAAAACAGTCACATTATGATAAAAGATCACTGTGGAGAACATTTTGAACAGAAACACTTTTGTTTTTTTTTTCTTCTTTTTTTTCTGCAGTGGGCAGCTGTTAATACTGTGCCGTGTTGCAGTCCCTGAGAAAAACATTGATCAGTCATGCAGCGACGTTTGTGACGATAAATACAGTGCTACACTTGTTCACAGACCTCGGTCAGATAATACTGGCAGTTTATTCGTGACCTTTAAGTTATTTTTTACAGTCTTAGATCATCAGACTGGTGTTTTGTTTTTTTTTTTGTTTTCACCAGGACACTTCACAATGTTAAGTAGCCCGACCGATACAAGATTTTTAAAGACGATACCAATATTGTTACTTTAGAGTTTTAAAAATCATATCATTATTATTGGTCGATTTTTTTTTTTTTTTTACATAAACACATAACAGACAGAGACAAAGACCAATATATGCAGAGACGGACAATCTACAGTTAAACAAGACAAGAGGACGAGTTTACAGCCACGCTAGCAGCTCCATGAGGCTCTACTTTGAGATAATTAGAGCTTAGTAGTTTTGCAGATATTAAAACATGTAGTTTTGACCTGATGATGGTGCTGCTCAAAACCATGAATGCTAACCTCATGGCAGCGCTACAGGAAAAGCCGCGGAATCACCAAAGCCAGCAGGAAACTACGAGGGCACCGTGAATGTCTGCAGAGCTGCAACGATTAGTCGATTAATCACTTAGTGGATGGATAGAAAATTAATCAGCAACAATTTTGATGACTGATTGATAATTTTAGTCTTTTTTTCTTTTTTTTTAAAAAAAGGAAAATGCCAAACATTTCCTAACTCCAGCTTCTCAAGCATGAAGATTTGTTGCTTTTCTCTGTTTTATATAATTATAAACTGAATATCTTTGAGTTTCTGACTGTTGGTCGGACAAAACAAGACATTTAAAGACTTCATCGACAGGCACTTTTCGCCATTATTTGACATTTTAATCCAGAAAAGAATCTCAGTTTAATCCACGATGAAAATAATCATTAGCTGCAGGACAAAATTTCACAGCAATCCATCGAATAGTTGTTGAGATATTTCTGTCTCGACCACAGCGGTGCACCGACAGACTGACATCTGTAGAGCTATGCTGCTAGCACGGCTAAAAACAAACTTGTCAGCGCTCTCTGGTGGAGACGCTGTTTCTAAATTATTTCAAACATAGTATTTTTGTGCTGTTTCTTGCTACTCATCAGCCGACATATTTGCCAATATTTGCTGTCAGCTAATACAGACTCAGACAATTGATCGGTCGGGCTCTGCTTTATAGGATACTGTGCTTTAAGGCGGGCAAACTCCACCCATCTGGTGCTTCAAGCAGGTTAAAACAAGTGCTCTGTCTTATTGGTCATATTCTGCTTACTAGGAAACAAAATGCTGACACGTGGCTCTCTGCAGAATAACATACAATCCTGAAACAGCTAATGGCCAGCGGTGCATGCTTTGGTATTATGTTACATGATAAAAATCCTGAACAAATGAAAAAAAGATATTTTCAAAATGCAGGAAAAATCTTTTTTGCATCATCAAATATTACAAAAACAGAACATGAGAAATAATAATACTGCCAACAATGTAAATTATAAATATCAAGCTTTGCTACGACTCATTGAATGCAACAGATTATAGAAGAATTCACCCTCATGGTGACTTCAAGTACCGTAAATATGTGCTTTATCACGAGAGGAAGGAGCTATCATCTTCCTCTTCCTTCTTTGGACCGGGGTCACTAAGGCAGCGTGATATTTTTAGCTGGTCTTGCTCCTCTTGCTCGCCGCTCTTGTCTCCCTGTTCGCCGCTCTGATTGGGCCTCGGGGGCGACTCGTTTAGCAGGCTGACGGCATCAGGAGGGCTGGGCTCGGCCGCTTGGCCTCTGGGGCTCTCGCTGTCATCGTAAGTATAAACCCGGTGTTCTGTGAGAGAGAAACAGCGTAGTGACATTTTAGTGCTTGAACATCCAGACAAAGCTCCAGACAAAGTTCTTCTACAGCGATGGTGAAAAATGTTGATCACTGTGCAACCTAAAATGTCTAAAATATTAACATTTAAGAAGCTGGAACGAGAGAATATTCCCTTAAAAATTACTCAAAACAATTATTCGACTAGCAAAATAGTTAGTGATTAATTTCTGTCGATCGACTAATCGATTAATCAACTAACTGTTGCAGCTTTACTCATGTTTCCCACAAGAAATCTGCTGAGGCTGCTCTCTGTTTTTATGGCCCTAAACTGCGGATCAACCTCACTTTTTAATCTGGTAATTCAGCCTCGTCAGATCTTAATTTTCTATCTTTTTTATTTATACAGTTTTTAAAAATGATTTTGTTAGCAAATGTTTTGTTTATCGTTTTGCCCTTGGCCAAATATTGTTAAATTGTCACATTTTTAATCTTGTTTTGTGAAGCACTTTATTATTTTATCATAAGTCTGTGTTATATCAAGTCAATTTATTTATAGAGAACATTTAAAAAACAAGATTTAACCAAAGTGCTTTACAGAGACTGAGAATTACAATCAAATAAAAACACAAAGTTATGTGTTATATATGTTTTGTATTGTCTGTGTGTTGCTCGCTCTTGAACAGCAAAATCTTGTGTCTTCATCTCATCATCTAACACAGCTGTAAATTACTGTTATTAGTTATATTTCACAGTTTTAAATGATCATTTACTGCATTATATTCAGCTCAAGTATCTAAACTGGAAATATCTCTATTTAAACAAGACGCATCTTAAGACACTCCAAGTGTTGTTTTACTGTGACTCTAAAGAGTAAAATAAACACTCTTTTCACTCTTTATATGATAAAAATGAATTGTGGAGTTTATCTTTAACTGACCTGGTTCGAAGCAGACTTTCCTTACGGGGGGCGTTTCCTGGCGGTTTGCAGGGACGGTGAGGAAGTGACTCATCTGTGAACCAGATAAAAACGTGTCAAGGAGCACTTGACCTTACGAATCTGAAAACCACAACCAATAATAATACATTTAAAGACATATAAAACATTTTAAATTAGCCTGATATTTAGATTGAACTGGAATTTAGTGTCAGTTATTTTTTTGTGACTGAATCAGTGAACAGTGCGGAGATGTGGTGATTCAGAGGTCATTTAACCCTGAACGAGTCTCAGCACAAAGAACCACGTCTCTAAATAAAGTTTCATATTCAACTTTCTGCTTTCTTTTACAAACAGAACCACAGTCGGTGTTAAAACTCACCCTCCTCTCCATCTCCACCCTCTGCTTCCTGAAGCGAACCTCGCTCACGTTGTCCTCAAACGGGTCGATCATCAGGTCGTGTCTGCTGTAAGAGCGAAGCTGAGGACACACAAAAAACATGAGCATCAGTTTTTATCGAATCATCACATCCACAGACACCAAACAAACACATCTTTATGACTCTCCTACCCTCTGTCTGGTCTTCTGCATGTTAGCTCGCAGAAGCTTCCTGATCTCCTCCTCACGACTTTTCGAGATGCTCGGTATCGCCCTTCGTCTGGGCGGCGCTTTCGGCTGGATGTTCCTGTGTTGACACAGATCGCACGTTATTGCTGTTAAAAACAACTAATCATTCTACAAAACTTCTCTATGTCAAGATTTTAACTGCCCCAAAGCACAAAATGAGAATAACATCAATTAATCAATTAAAAAAGGTGACTTATTTGCTTTATTTGACTATTTTTTAGAGGTATAAATGGGTTAAATTATTAATAATTCACAAGAAATAAAGCAAAGATGTAATTGTGTAACTGCTCTCTCAGATTTATCTCATTTTTGTAGTTTTTTGAAACAAAGATCATAATATTTTAGAGCCATAATAATCATCTTTTAAAGGGTCTGTTCACCAAAAAAAAAGTGAGATTTCTCTGAGAATTTTGGAGGTGAATATAATTTTATATGTGGTGCTCAAAGCAGTGAAATCTCTGTCTAGAAAAAGTTTTCTGGAAAACTTTTAACTCTTTCATAAACGTTATTGTAGTCCCAATGAAAGCTTTCAACAAGCACACTTGTAGTATCAGGACTATGTGAAGAACACAATCTGCTCTCATGACTCATGACTGACACTTACTGCATGGACACGGACGACACAGACGACACAAGCGACGGCAGCTTGGCGGCGCTCCCGCTCTCCACCAGCATCATGGCTTGCTTCATCTCCATCTTGTTGTAGAAGGAGATGAGCTGCGGCTCGGTGGAGCGTTCGCCTGCAATAAGCCACTTCTTCAAGTAGGACTTATTGAAGCGGTTCAACCTGGATACAGCAGAGAAGCAGAGTAATCAGTCGTTGGATCACAACTGCAGTAAAACAATTATTTTCAGTTTCCCAGAGTTCAAGACGACGTCTTCAGAAGGTTTTGTTTTGTCCAAAATCAAAAGATATTCAGTTCACAAAGATATAAAACAGAAAAAAGCAGAAAATCCTCACAATGGAGAAGCTGCAACCAGAGAATAATGGCAGTTTTTGCATAATAAATGAAAAGTAAAACAATGAATCAATTGTTAAAATAATTAATAGTTTATATTAATTAATATTAGTTCATTTTCTGTCAGTCGACTAATCAATTTAAGGACTGAAGCAACACATTAGATGAGTTTTTGTTTAAAAGTTATTTTCTGTTTTACTAAAGGAGAATCTGCCTCTAATTAAAATGTGGGTCACGAAAAGAAAAGAACTTTAAATTTGTCTGATAACAATAATAAAAACAACAATAATGTAATTTCTACAGGACAGTTCATGTATATACTGCAACACAAACTACATTAAATAAAGGCAAATAATCATGTGTTCACAGTAAAACAAGGATAAATACAATAAAAGTTGGCATTTAAATTAAAGAAAAGATAAATAACAGCTAGAATCAGATTAGATACTTTAGATAAATAAGATGAAGGAAGTCGTACTTGTCCTTCCAGTGATGATGTCCGTAATGACCACAGATGTCTTCAATTCCTGTGAGAAGATGATCCAGGAACTGAGGACAAAATTAGTTTCTATAGTTATTTATATTCGGTTATTCATCCCAAAATCATTAATTTGCCTCAGAGGGCTTTAAACATTTGGACAACATATGAGACCATTTATCTTTACACTTTAAGAAAAAACTACACAAAAAAATGTCTTTTAAGTTTAAAATCAACACTGTGTTGTAACTCTGCACTTAAATCTCACTTGTGTGTGAATCTCCTCATTAATCGATCCTTTGCTCTCCTTCTTCTTCTTCACGGCCAGAAGCTCCACCAGAGGCCTGATTGTCATTCCCTGAGGACATGAGGAGGAGGAGGAGGAGGAGGAAGAGGAGGAGGAGTAAGAGGAGGAGGAGGAGGAGTGAGGTCAAATGGATGTTGCTTTTCTTTTTTTCTTACAGACACAAAACTCTTGAGAAAATGCAGCTGTTTGATAAACCACACTCTGGTCATGTTTAAGAACATCTTAAAGGGGCCATATTATGCTTTCTGTGATTTTCTGTTATTTCTACACTGTTATGATGTTGGATATCTGTGCTAAACAGATTAAACATGTAGACTTTGAAATGTGCATGATATGTCTGCTTTAATTCACAGTAAACAGCCTTTACTATGACACAGATTTGTGCAGAGATGTCTGCTAGTTGCCAGTAGAGAGAAAATGAGTGCAGCTACAGTAAAGATATGAATCAAAAGCCCTAAATCTGATTTAATAAAAGGCATACAGGAAAGCCTTCAGCCTTGATTTAAAAGAAGTTGAAGCAGACCAGAAGTTTTCTGGGAGTTTGTTCCAGATATGTGGAGCATAAAAACTAAACGCTGCTTCTCTGTGTTTAGTTTGGACTCTGTGGACAGAAACCAGACCTGACCCAGACGACCCGAGAGGTCTGGTTGATTTATAACGTAGCAGCAGATTAGAAATGTATTTTATCCCAAAACCATTCAGCGCTTCATAAACCAACAGCAGTATTTTAAAATCCGTTCTTTGACAGACAGGAAGTCGGTGTAAAGATCTGAGAACTGGTCTGATGTGCGGTTTGGTCGTAAATAACTCGTCGTCTCGATCGCTCCCACCTGCACGAAGACGGTGAAGAAGATGACCGTGATGATGGCAGTGAGGAACATGTTCTTCATCCTGGTGTCCATCAGCAGGAACCCCAGCGAGAACGCGATAGCCCCCCGCAGGCCACCGTAGGCCACAATGAACTGGTCCTTTTTGGTCAACTTCACAATGCGGAATTTATTGATGATGTACGTGAGGCCGATGACTCCTGAAACACACAGAAAACAATCAATACTTTACTGTCCTTTAACACAATATTACCATCAGTGGGGTATTGCACGTGCTGCTGATTAATAGTTGTCGAAATTTTATGTGAATGTGAATGTTACGACCTCTCAAACCCTCTGAAATACTCACAAAACATCCAGAGAACATTTGAAACATGCAGGAGCTTCAGACTTTGAAAAACATCAAGAAGTATTTACTGTAAATTCCTTGTTGATTCCTGATTATTTTATCATATTATTAATGTTCTTCAACATACAAAAAACACAGGAATCTTCAGGATAATTTAACAATGCTACATGTTTAATGTTATGCTCATCAACAGCTATTGTTTCTGGAAAATCATGTCTCCTTTCCATCAGTTTGGCGTGGCTAAATGTCACTAAATACTACAAAACCTACAAGCTACAGCCTCCTGCAATGGAAGAACCAGAGTTTGAACAAATTCAGAGCATTTTTCAACAAAACAATATTACAAAGTTGCTGAATTCACCCAAAATTAGTTTGGTTTGCATCCAAATTTAGCACAAATATTTGATCCAGAACCTGAAACTGATTAAACTGTTGAATGCTTTATCTTGTTTCCAGCCAATTAACCCAGAAAACAGAATCTGAACGTGTCAGTCTTTGTACTGACCGAGGACTCTCGACACCAGGCAGAGGAAGACGGTGCAGATGACGAAGGTCCAGTTCCAGGTGTGAGGACCGGCTACTGTGGAAACGCCCAGGAAGATGAAGATCAGCGTCTCGCTCACGCTGCTCCACATCTTCAGGAAGTATTTGATGGTGGTGTAAGACTTATGGGATATGTTGGCTTCCACATACGGCCGCATGATCATGCCACACGCTATTAACCTACATGGGATGAGAAAAGAAACAACGTTCATGTATCGGTTGTATAACATTTTTCTAATTGTGTAGACAGATGTATAATGTAATGATGTTTTTTTTTGTATTTATCTACTTACGACATGATTCCAGACAGATGGAAGACCTCAGCCGAGAGGTACGCCATGTAGCTGTAGAGAAACACGAACAGAGGCTCGATGACACGCGTGTGCGAGGTGAAGCGGGACGTAAAGGCACCCAGGATGCCGTAGATGGTTCCCACCATGATGCCCCCCAATGAAACCACGAAGAAACAGACCACGCCGAGGAAAGCGTCGGCTATGGTCACCGTCCCTTCGTGGGAAAACTCCTCGAACAGGTGATACAAAACCTGCACAGACAGAAACACAGGAAGAGTTTGTCAAAGAGTGTTGAGAGTTTGTTACCGTCCTCTGCAACAGTTTAGTATTTTATTCATAGAGAAATGTCAATCAAGATGCAGATTTTCTCATGAACTATTGCAACTACTTGAATAAAATAAATCACCATGATTGTCACGATGTGCACTTGTATGCAGATATGGATCCAGATGCAGATTAAAACCTTTTTATTGATTGATTTGTCATAAATATGGAGTGTGTGGAGTGTTTTCTAGTTATTGATGTATGCAGGAGATTAAGGCTGCAACTAACATTCATTTTCATTATCGGTTAATCTGCCGATAATTTTCTTGATTAATCGTTTTGTCTATAAAATGTCACAAAACAGTGAAAAATTAGTCTTATTTGATGTCTTCAAAGGTCTTGTTTTGTCTGATGAGCAGTCTAAAACCCCAAAATAATCAGTTTAGTATAATTTATGACAAAGAAAAGCATTAGAGACTCTTTAAAGACAAGAAGGCCCAACAACGCCCGTTCCCGCTGAGAGGCTTCGATATCAGGAGGGAACGTTTTAACGGCTGTGTGCAAATCACTGATTGAATCTGCTCTCACTTTCAACATCACATCCTGGTTCAACTCCATCTCTGTCAACAATAAATCAAAGCTCTACCGGATCATTAACCAAGCATATAAAAAATAACCGGCACAATCCAGACTCAATTATCAGCACTCTATAGCCGAGCGGCTGAAATAAAAGCCAACCTCATTACAAAGGATCCCACTCGTCTCCTGCAAGTCTTTCCAGCTATAAAGTCCCTCTGGCTTATAAACACTTACAGGAACTCCTTCCTTCCCACTGCTATAAGCATTTTAAACAAACAACGAAACAACAATGAACTCTTACATAAGCCACTTTGCCACTTTGCACGCACTAGCACCATGTATTTTATTTGTGCTGTGTATTTTATTTTGTTCTAGGAATAGGTGCTGTACATTTTAATGAGTTTTGTACAGTTCGCTGTATGCTGAGCGACGTCTAAGACGATTTTCTGTCATGACAGACGATAAAAGTTTTCTGAATCTGAATAAATTATCACATTTGAGAGGCTGAAACCAGCTGACGTTTGGCATTTTTGCTTAAAAAAAGACTAAAACAAGTATTAAATTAGAGCTCACTTTCTGCATAAAAGCATCGTCCTAATGACAAAATGTGGAGAATTGTTTTCCGTCTCCTGGCTCAGTACCAAACCACAACATTTATTGCCTCCATCTGTGCTTCACAGATCGTTAGGATTGAATTTCATGAAGCCAGAACGATAAATCAGCTGGAGTGGTTTATCAGACAGTCATCAGCTTATCACGGATATACTGGTGTCGGCGTTCATGTCGGCTGATAAGTAACAAGAAAATGAAGCTTTGGTGAAAGTTCTGTTTCCTCCTGATCTCTTCCTCTCTGGCACTTCCACTTTCTCACAGGTTCAACAACCCCTGCATTCACAATTCTGACTTCACCAGACCTGACGAATGATATTTCCGCCCACGTTCCTCAAGTAGGGCTGCAACTAATGATTATTTTCATTATTGATTAATGAGTCGATAATATTCTTGATTAAAACAATTTGTCATTCGGTCTTTAAAATGTCAGTCACTGTTTTCCAAAGCGAACTGGATGAACAGTCCATAATAACCCAAAGACAGTTAGTTTACTGTTGTAGAAGATTTGGACATTTTTGGACGTATTCGGACATTTTTTTCTTAACAAATGAAAGCAGTTGGAGATTAATTTTCCGTTGATTGACTAATTGTTGCGACTCTTTCTTCAGGCCAATCGGTCTCTAGAAGCCGTGCTTTAAGTATCGCTGCCATTAAGTATTCTGCCATTCTGTCTTTCCAACCTACTATTACACAATTCCTGTGTCCTAAAGTCCTAAAGTTGTTCTTTATACTACAAGTGTTGCCGGAGTTCTATCTCTTTAGACTTGTTTCCCTTCTCCGTGCACCTTGGAAGTAGGTGAAGTTGTGCCAGAAACCCCTACTCTGCATCTACAAGCTGCCTCCTCCCCATCACCACCATCAACCACCTGCTGGTTCCACTCCACCACCAGCAGCAGTGGCGTTGTCTAGACTCCGGAGGGATCCTGTCCTACCTCCTATCTTCATATAAGCCATGGCTTTATAAAGATGAATCACATCGATGGAGTCTAATCACCAAATATCTTTCTGTTGATAGCATCAATAAATAATGTGTTGAACACATCAAACTGATCCTCTTCTTATTGAACCGCAGTACAGAAATGCTAATTTAGAAACAGCGTCACCATTAATAAGTTTTTCCATTAAAAACCACTGACAAGCTCATCTTTCATTTGTAAAATACTCCGTACTCATATCACGGTCACTAAACTGTTTGTTTATATTATGATGTGTCAAAAAATAGACCAAACAGGAATGTGAGCAGCTCCTTAAATAGAAACTCTCATCAAGCAGAGATCGAAACGGGGACAGAGGTGGATTTCAAACTGCCGTCTGTGTTTTTAAGGGGTTCATTTTAAAACACTTTAAAACATTTATCTGTGTCTGTGTGTTCAGCGTTAAACATCGAAGAAGAAATGATCTGAAACGGTATTATTACAGCATGTATAATTTAATCAGCTAAAGACCTTTAGATTTGTGTGATGATGCACTTTTATGTGTGAATTTCTGTTTTGGATACATGTTGTCATACGTACATTTATTCAGTGTGTAAATGGTTTGCAAGCTAAACCAAACATCTTCAGTCTGAACTTAACAAACACTTTAAAAACAGCACATTTTACTCTTTAAGTGCCTCTGCAGCTCTGGAGGAGAGAAACACAGACACTGACTAGTTTGCTCCAGATTAACTCAGATTGTTTATAAAAGCACCGAATAGTCAATCACTGATCTGCACACTGACACACTGAATAGAGACAGAAGCCAAAAACTTAAATGGAGAAAATATCACATAAATCAAAGAGTTGCAGCTTCACTTTGGCAGAGAAATTGTACTTTTTTTTTTTTTATCCCACAGCTGCTGTTTCTGTGTGGTTCCATTTTGAGACATGTGTTAATATTTTGGAAAGTCTCAGATTATCTCTATATTAAAGGATAGATAAGATAAGATAGATAAAAAGAGGGAATTTGAAAGATATCTACTTAATTTAACTAATTTGGACGGCTGAAGCTTCTTATCTTCAAATAAACTTTTAAATAAATGTTTGCACAGAGGGAGGCATCACTCACATTTAAAATGCATTTAAAAAGATCTTCTAATGGTCAGTATGAAGCAAAAAACATGTTAATGTTCATTTGGTTACCTGACTGTTGTTTTAAGACAGAATTAAAAAAAATGTGACCTCTGACAGCACCGCCAGCCGTCCCCTCACTCACCACAGTCACGGCGTCATTAAGCAGCGACTCCCCGAACACGAGGATGTGCAGCAGCTCGTTGATGTGGATCTCCTCGAACACAGCCAGCACGGCCACGGGGTCCACGGCCGAGATGATGGATCCGAACAGCAGGCAGGACAGCAGGTCTACGTCGCCCAGCTGAGCCCCCTCAATCTGACACACGCCGTACATCATCCCGCCGATGAAGAAGGCGTTCCACAGGGTGCCCACCACCGCGAACACCAGGATGGTGCCCATGTTCTCTGTGAAGGGCCTGATGGGCAGGAAGTAGCCGGCATCGAGGATGATGGGAGGCAGCAGGTAGAGGAAGAAGAGCTTGGAGTCGAGGACGGGGGCGTTATCTTCGATGCCTGTCGGAGACGATGCTCTGATCAGGCCGCCCACCAGCAGGCCGACGACGATCAGCAGGCAGCTCTCTGGCACGACGTTTGACACTCTGGGAATGATGTGGAAAGCTGCAGAGGAGTGAAAATGTAGTCAATTAAACAATTAGTAGATTGGTTGAAGATTAAAGTCCCTCTTCAATCAGAAATATGTTTTTCTTCTTGTTCCTACAGTTGGATGTTTGAGCTTCACTGTGCAGAATGATGCATGTACAGAGGGCCCAGTATTTGTATTTGTATTGGTTGAGGCAGCAAAATTATTTGTATTTGTATTCAAATAAAATGTTTTCTTTTATTACACTTTTACAATTTTATAAAATTAAAGTGTTATAATAAGTGTTCATGAATAAACTACCTTACGAAGGAGGTCCCCACACCGGGTCTCGAACTAGAGTCTCCCAGATCATAGACGACCGCGCTGACTACTGAGCTAAAACTTTACTCATCGCCTCATTGCAGACAGACCTCTGACTATGTATACACCCATAACACAGAGACAGCACAGCATGTAACATGTAGGGAAGAGCTTCAAAGGCAATTATTGCTTTGCACTTTACATTTATTGCCTATTTTTTACAACCTAACTTTGTGGAAAGGAGAAGGGGAACAACAGGTTATGGAGAGTCCCTTGGGAGCACTTTGTGTGTGTCAGTAGCTCTTTATCTCTGGGGAACACCCTCAACTCCGGGAGTGATGTCCACATAAGGAAATGTGCGACATGTAGCAGGTGGATGTGACCCCTCTTGTTGAGACCTACTTGTAAACGTAAAAGTGGAGCAGAGGAAAGACTGAGATAGTGATGTAACCGACCTGTGAACTGGTATTTGACATGTTTTTTTCCTTCTTGAAAACAAATAATTTTTAAAATATTTGTATGAAACAAATATTAACAAAAAAACACTATTTCTGCTCTGCCGAATGACGTATTTGTATTCGGGTGCACCCCTACTGGCTATGATCATGATTTGTGACATCACAACTAGTTTGGACCCAGTCTTGATCCAGAATTCAACTTAAGTTAAACTTTTGAAATGAACAAAATTTGCATATTCATAGCCATGTTTCTACAGTAGCCCTGAATGGACAAACCAAACACTGGCTCTAGAGAGGGCCTTTCACATTTTTCATGAGTTTCGCAGCCACTGTAGGCTCTCCTAGACGCTTGGAACAGGAAGGTAAGTGGGGGGGGGGGGGGGATTCAGTTTGTTGCAATCTGCAACCTCACCGCTAGATGCCGCTAAATCTTACACATCAGTCCTTTAAATTCATCATGTATGAAGTTAAAATAATTCTCTGCTTCCTGCTTTATGTAACTGCAAATTGAAAACTGTTGTTGGGACAAAATAAGTAATTTGAGATGTCATCTTGTGCTCTGTGAACTAATGAACGATGGATTATTTTGTGACATTTTATTAACTAAATGATTAATCACAAAAATAATTATCGGTTGAGCATAAACATTAGAAGAAGAAGAAGAAGAAAGATTGACAAAAAAGCATCTGGCAGCTATTTCTATAATCTTTTAAGTCTTTTTAAAGTCATTTTTCAAGTAAACATGCCAACATTCAGCGTCTCAAATGTGCAAATTGCCTCTTTTCTTTGTTTTAACATCATCATATTTTGAATATACTTGAGTTTTAGACTGTTAGTTGGACAAAACAAGAGTTTGAATACATCACAATGGGCTCTGGGAAATTGTCAGGGGTATTTTTCACTGTTTTGTGATGTTTTATAGACCATATCTATATAATAAAACAGGACCACGCATAAAAAAGGAGCCTGTAAGACATAAAACAGACATTATTACCCTATAATGAGACTACATTTGGAGGCACATGAGTGTGTGCATTAGAGCAGCAGGTTGAGAAAAGTTAAAATGAGCTGCTCATGACTTGTGTTCACTCTGAGACCATAACCTGCGATAGAGGGTCACAAGTAGACTTTGATGAACTTTCACAGATAAAGTTCAGCCAAGACGACTTTAGTCAAAAAAGACTGTTGCTATTTGCAATAGTTATATTTGGCAGCATGACTCTGTTGTTGAAGCTCTCTGCCCTTCCATGTGCTTACATGGAAAGCCTAAAGCAGGGAGAGCAGCAGTAAAGACCCCTCAGGGACCTTCCTGCCCTTCCATGTGCTTACATGAGCCCCTTTCACACAGCCTGTTCAAGGTGGGAATACTGCGTCTTTATTCTGCCTTGCTGTTCTGTATAAAAGGTACAGACACAGAGTTGGGGGGCAGAGTTGCTCAGCCATTAAGCCGGCTATAGAGGTAGTCACAGAGCTGGATCAATGTCTGTATAAAAGAGACAGCCGGCATGGCGGGACAGGCAGCTGACGCTGTTGTGCTACACATCACACCTCTGAATCCAGACCGCCGGCATGCTATGTAAAAGCACACGCAGGGGCGGCATTATGTCGGCTTTGCTTGGTTCAGTGTGAAAAAGCAAAGGCGGCTTAATGACGGATTTTCTTTACGGCTATAATGCGGGATCTCTGTATAATAAAAGTCTATGGAAAGGCAGGAGGAGCAGCAGCAAAGACCCCATGTACAGAACAGAGCAGCCGACAGTGATAACAGAACTGACACTGTTTAAGTCAGACATGTAAGGAGGAGCTGAGGTGGAAGCGGGCTGCAGAGGAAGCAGCTTTGAATGAGGCGTCCTGTATGAGATTTGCAAATTGAATTCATAGAAGGAGTGGAGCCATTAGCTGATGTAGCTGCTTTTGTGAGCTGAACTTGACTTTGTGGCCTGCCTGAACTAATATTTTTTAGTCTCTTTCTTCTTCTTCAGTAAACTGAATATCTTTGGGTTGTGGACTGTTGATTAGGGAAAAAAACAAGATATTTTGGGAAACAGTGATCGTTGACACCATTTTCTGACATTTTCTAGACCAAAGGACTAATACATAAATACATAAATACATAAATAATGAAAATAATTGTTAAATTGCAGCCCTAGTCTCAAACCACTGGACTGATTGATGTTCAACTAAATTAACCATAACAGGACAGAGTCTGGTGCAGCAGATCCAGGCTGAGCTGAACTTTGTGAGCTTTTGTAGTTTCACACTGAGCCTGTTTGTTAATGTCGAACGAGGCCTTGACAGTCAGTATTTCTGTCATGTGACTTCGGTTCCGGCTGCTGTAACAAACGATTTCTGCCGTGTTTTCTGCATTCAGTGGTCTTGTGTGCGGCCGCTCCTCGCCCCCTCCTCCTCACGCCGACTCTGCACACTGTGCCTTTTGTTATCGAGCAGTGCATTAGGACAGGAAGTCGGGATCGGCCCTCGGAGACGACAGCTGGACTAACAGATAACATGCCAGACAGCTTCACTCTGCAGTCTCAGCCAATGACAAACCGCAGGAGAAACTCCACACAGCCAATCAGCATCATCACTGCCTGGTGTTTTGACATCCAACATGGTGGTATCAATGTCACAACAACAACAAAATAGTCAAAATGCATCATTATTTGTGCTTTAAGTGTCCTGAGAAGGAAGAATCCTCACTGTCATGAAGGCTGTAGATTGTTTTTTTATTAGAATATTTTATTTATTTTATAAATAAGGAGCTAAAATATAGTTAAATTAGAGTCGATCTACATAAAATTAATCTGCAACCATACTGATGACAGATTAATCACTTTTTTCTGGTTGCAGCTTCTCAAAAGTGAGAATTTTCTGCTTTTGTCGGATTAGATACTTTGTGTTTTGGACTGTTAGTTGGATAATTTGACATATGAAGATGCCTCAGGGAACATTTCATGGTTATTTTCCACAATTTTCTAACATTTTAGAGACTAAATGATTAACAGAGTGATTGACAGACTTATAGATAATGAAAATAATCGTTATTTGAAGTTAGATTTTACAGAATTTGGTTGGTGGACAGTCAACGAATTGACATGTGAAGAGTCTTGCTGCGTCAAAGCTAAAAGGTCATAGGTCAAACAAGAGATGACTTAGTGGAAATCTCCAGAGGGATCCATTTGATACCTTTAATCAGTCAGAACAACTGCTTTGAATCCCGCTCTGAAGGCCACACTTGTGCTCTAATCCTCCGACATTCGCTCTGCTCGAGGCAGACAGACGCTCCCACCGTCAGGCTCGTCCTGAAATAAGTTTGAGGCGCTGAATCATTATTGGAACAGTCAGTGGAAACACTGTTGGCGCTCTGACTTAGCCAAGAGTATCTCATGTTTCAGCAGGGCTGTAGTTGGACAATACGAGCCTTAAAGTTCACCTCCATTAAAAATGTGTTTTTCTTGTTACTTCAGTCGGTTCGTCTGTGCGTCACTGTGCAGAATGATTAATGTGCAGTTTGTTTGTTTGTCCTTAAATCTGAATTTAAGGCGTGCACCTACCAGCATGATTTGTTACATCACAATGAGACCAGTCGTGGTCCAGAATGAAACTTGAACTCTTCAGAGCACAAACACTTGAGAGTGGACTTTTCTGTAAAGTTGGGAGGCATCTTGCACCTCTCAGTTAAATGTTGAAGAAGAAGGAGTAGAGGTAACTGAAACATTTTGTGGAAAAATCATCAAAAACTAGTCAATCAAAGTGTTTTTATACGTCTTTTTAGGGATTTTAAGACACTCCCACTACTCATCAGTCAATTGACACATTTAAGGCTTATTGATTATTTTCTCGCTTAGTCGATTAATCGTTTAGTTTATGAAATATTAAAAAATTGTGTAAAAATGTTACTCAGAATTTCTCAGAGGCCACTTTGATGTCTTCAGTTTGCTCATTTTTTCCGATTAACAGTCTAAATTGTTAAGATATTCAACTAACTGCCACATATGAAAAGAAAAACAGCAAATCTTCTCTTTTGAGAAGCTGGAACCATCAAATATTTGGCATTTTTTCTTGAAAAATGACTGAAATTATAAATCGATTATCAAAAACGAATTTTCTGACGATCGACTAGTCGATTCTGTTGTTGTAGCTCTCGACACATTAAAGAGTTTTGGCATTTTGATGCTAAAAAGCTTTCAGACCAGTTTGTGATCGCGGCAGTTGGTTGTTTCTCTATTCAGTTTAGAGCTGCAACAATTAGTCAATTAATCGATTAGTTGATTTTGATCATCAAATAATCATGTTAGTCTTTTTTTTTTAAGCAAAATGACAAATATTTGCTGAGGTTCAACTTCTCAAATGTGAGTATTTTGAAGGTTTTCTTTGTCTTCTGTCATGGTGAACAGAATCTTTCTGCTTAGGACAAAACAAGACATCTGAAGACATCTTAACTGGATCTTAATTACTGTTTTTATGTATTTTGCAATTTTTGTCACCTCACTTCCTCATCTTTTCTGTCGTTGTCTGCCTGTAAAGCATTTTGAACTGCACTTGTGTAAAGTGTTGCAATACAAATTAACTTCAAGTGTTTTTTAAAAGTTTTAAAAGTCTAAACTGACCAGAAAAGACCATAAAATGCCATTTTAAGGGGCCTTGAGCCAGTACCTCCAGTTAATAAGACACTCCCTCACTGGTGCCAGACTGGACAGTGGTGATTAATGTGGCAGCTGGTCATTAGAGTGATGTATCACTCACCAAGTTTCATCAGCAGGGCGAGCAGGATCCACAGAGAGATCTCAAAGGGCTTCCTGACGTGGTCGAAGTTGAAGGACAGGACGGGGAAAGCCTTTTTATGAACAGAGGAGTTAGTTTTATGATGAGAGTCCTCTTGTGTCACTGTATTACTGCACGACTCGTTGGTCCCTGAAGCGACATCACGACTCCCGGAGGCAACAGTGACGAAAACGAGCAATAAAACGCACATTAACCCCGTCAGAAGCGGACCGGAGCTCCGGCCGGGACGGAGCGGGCTGCCGAGGAGCACAGCCATTTTCAGATGGGTTTTCACGGCTGAGCTGCTCCTGCTCGGCTGGCTCTAGATCCGATGAAGATGAAGATGAAGATAGTACGGGAAGTGAGCGCGGTGCGCCGCGGTGGAGTGCGCACTTTTACGCACAGAATCCACAGAAATCTTAAAATTACGCATAGTTTTAAAGAAACAAAAGGTGGTTTATGTTGCGTGGGCAAAAAAAGAAGCTCCTGTTATCAGTGGGTCGGGATTTAAAAATAACATCACGCTTCTCCACTGGCCTGAGATGATCTAAATCATTGATGGGTTGTTGCCTGAGCCAGCTGTTTCTCCCACAAACCGTGAACTTGCGTCTAGCGGCACCATCCACCAGGCAGAGAGCTCTATTTCTTCTTCCCTGTACTTTAAAAGGCAGCTCATCTAAAAGCTTAAAGTTAAAGTGACATCTGCTGGAGTGGAGGACCAAAACGTCCACCAGGCAGCATCCGCAGTACAGTTTAAGTTAAATATTTTATTGCTTTTTCCATTTTAGATTATTTACAAATTCACACAACTGAGAGAGAAAACAAAGCATCTTGAGCAAAGAATAAAATATATATAAGAAAGTAAGAAAGAAACATAACCATCTTTCTGTTTGATTTAATACTTCTGTGCTGTCAAACGGTGTCATTCCTTTCACATGTATTTATGATTTGTCAGAGTGAAACTCTGGGAATCATGACAAGAAGAACTTAGGTCCTGTTATCCAGGGAGGATGCATCTGCGTCAGTCCGCAGCCTGAAAGAGTCCATCTGCTCTCCAGTCATGATTCATTACATTTATTTGATGGGAGGTAATTTTCCTGGAGGGGGAATCGATGTTTGGATTGCTTTCATCAATGGTTCAGGCGCCTGAGCTGTGGCAGATTTGTGGCTTAAAAACAAGAATCCAAAGACTGTTGTTGGCTTCTCCTCACAACTTTTATATCTAACAGTAACAATTTACTGTTTCTACTGGCCTCTACTGTCACACTGACACTGACATAAATTGTTATTTGAAATAGCGTTCAGTTAAAGATTAGTTCAGAATAAACAAACTGCTCACAGCTCACACATCCTCTTCGTCTCTTTCGGGTTCCAGCAGAGAAGAATTAGCAAAACTAACAACCGTGGCTGTTTCCCACAGCGTCACAACTCCTCCTCTGACTGTCTGTCTGGTTAATGGAGGCAAACGGGACCATAAATCTATAGGTTGTAAGTTTTTTATTGTAAATGGACGAGCCCCCATTTGTTTAGACCTGGCTCAAGTGGCTACAACAAAAAGGGAGACACACCATGTAACTCAAAAGAGAAGTTTATTCAACCAATTAAACCAAATTAAAGCCAAATTAAAGATTTAACCTGTTATATAAGGCATGGGGTGTGAATATCAGTAGCATCAGTGGTGTTTGGTGTGTTGTAAGGTGCAAGATAGTAAAGCATAACAAACCTAAGACAACCTAACTAGTTCAAAACAGGTGCCTGTAGGGAGGAGCAGAGAGCTGCAAGAAGCAGCAAGCAGTCAGAGGAGAGACTTTAATAACCTGGCAACCTCTAACGAACACCTGCAGAAACAGAGCAGACAGGTAAATCACGAGGCCAAAGATGACACGGGGGGTCATCACAAACAGAATAACATGTAATAACAGCAAGAAATTGTCAGAAGGCTGTTGATGTGACACAGAGAAGATTTCGTCAGAGCCTCAGATGAAGTGGAAATATGGTGGTGACTTCCTCAAATGTTTTATCTCGACCAACAGTCCACAACTCAAAGATATTTAGTTCATCATATTTATCATAGAAGGATAAAGAGACCAGAAAGAGAGAGATCAGTTGTAGCTCTACTCTCAGACAAACCAAATGTTACTTATTTCCACATCCAGCAGTTACGGAGCAACATTATCTTTCATTTGGAGTCGTGTTTCTGTCCATCTGGTGAATCTAAGTCCAATATTCACTCTCTTTCAGCTCTGTTTTTGCTCTCTATCAACTCCTGATGGGAAATATCTGGCTCTTTAGCTGCTGAACGCTCCACTACGTTCACCAGCAGGTAGTGTAAAGTGGGTTTTTAGAGCTTTTTCTCTGAAAAACAGCTGCCTGCTGCAGCCAGTAATGACACTACGAGAGCAGTGAGAGTGAAATAAAACAGTAAAGTTGTAGCCATATAAAAAAAAAAAGGATAATTGCAGAGTTGGGAGGTGATTATCTGGCTTTCACATTACACATCTCTTCCCTTGGTGATATTATACCATTTAAGTGATTGTAGTTAACTGTTGCAGTGCAAATTTGGATCCTATTTAGAGCTTCAGAAAGACTCAGACTGGAGTTTTCTTTACAGTTATAATACCAACACTTTAAAACAGCCTTTCAACAAGACTCCAAACTGCCAGTTTGCTGCTGGTTTATACGTTTAGACAGACTATTACATGAATGTACCCTCTGATGTTAAAGAACATGTTTAGTTTCAATGTGGCGTCTCATTCATCTCAGAGATAAAAAGCGCTTCCCACGTCTGAGTTTCATTCACATGAATCGCTCCATACAGACTGTGCAGTCGCCCGACAGCATCTGTTTCCCACTCAACTTTTTCCACATGGATGACGCACCGAGAGAAACGCGGCGCAGAGTTTAAACGCTGCGAGAAGCACTTTGAAATGTCAGCATTCATCCAGTCTGCACACAAATATCAAAAACATGAACATATTTATTTGAGAATTACATCAGACCACCAAACGTGTTACTGTGAACAGTAAATAATTATTTTAGTGGCATTAGACACTCACTGACGTTTCCTTCATTCAAAACTAGTATAAACATGAAATAAACATATAATTAAGCGAACAGCAGACGCTCTGACGAAAAAACAAATAATAAATACACAACGGGGTGATGCTACTTCAGGATTTACAATCTGAATTCAAGACATTAAGGTGCTAAAAGCGTAAAACAGAACTGAAATACTTTGAAGGAAAAGTGTGTACAAGTACAGTAAACTAATATACGGTGAGATATTCCTCTGTACATATTATATTAGTGTTTCTGTGATTATTAATATCAAACAAACCACCTTTTTGTGGGTTGTTGCAGTGTCTGAAAATGAGCTTAACACTGAAATACTGTACAGGGAACAAAAAAAAGGCTGCAGGTCAAACTGTACTGCTGAGATGCTCGTGAACAAATAGTTTGATATGCTCATTTATAGCAGTAAGAATACAATCATTGATGAAATATACCTTCTTAAAGCTGAAGACTTGCTTAACCTATATTTGCTTATGAATCTGGTCATTGAGGGAAAAAAAGGTTTTAACACCAGAGACAAATCTTCCTGTTGTGAACTCGACATCGACTCACATTTTCCTTCTGTGACACTTCAGGTTTTCCTTCAAGTAACACCACAAACACACGAACTCTCTCAACGTCCTCAGACATTGATCATCTCCAACATTCACGAACAAACAATCTGTCACCCGCAGAGCTGCTCTGCCCGGCGGCGGCGGCGGCCTGCTGCTGAGTATCCGTCGTCGTCGATCTCAGGCGTTTGGTTGTTTCAGATGGACCCTCTCTGCCATCTGCCTGGCGCTGTACAGAGACACGCACGTCCCCACTGTGGCCATCGTCATGGCGATGGGATCGATGAGACTGTTCTGCGGCTGCATCCGGACCTCACCTGAGACCTGCCTCTGCACACAGGTGGACACACACACAATGTTTTTTACATTTAAACCACTAAGTGAAAGGGTTTGTTTTATTATAACGTGTTTCAAATGATCCTGATGGCGTTAATTTCTTTTGTTGATGTTAATGTTCTCAGGTCAGATCCAGAGGTGGCGGTTTGTGATAGTGACGGTGGCGCCACAGTGTCATATTTCAAACTACCACTGTTGGGCAATAAAGTTTGAAATGATCAAATTCTACACAAGGTGGCTTTAAAACACATCAGTGAGCCTCAGAGTTGCACTGGCTGACATGTTCCTTCACCCCTGATAGAAAAGGTCACTGTAGTTTGTTTATAAAAGTCTCAAAAGACTAATAACGGCGATCATGTGTTCAGTCTCCAGAGAGTAGTTCTGTGTCAGGCGGAGGCCACTGAGCATGTGTGGGAAAGCGGTTCTGTTTACAGCAGCCTTTTAGGCTACATATCACAACCTCAAGTACTTTAAGTTCTTTGAGACTTTTATAATTTATAATGTAGTACAAAGGCAAGAGGTTTTCTACAGCACAGAGGAGTTTGAGTATTTCCATTCTGTGATACTTTATACCCCTACTTCACTACATTTCAGAAGGAAATATTGTACTTTTTACTACACTACATTTATTTCACATCTAGTTACTTTGCAGAACAATATTTTATACATAAAACATACAATGAGTTTATTATAGATGCATCATTATAGATTAGATTATTTAACAGTATAAGGTGTTAAAATTAGCTCTACCTTACATTTAAATATAAAACTCTAAATTGGGCCATTTTGCAATATGAGTACTTTTACTTTTTATACTTTAATTACATTTTGCTGACAACACTTTAAGTACTTTTACTGAAGTAAGATTTTGAATGCAGGACTTTTCTCTGCACATCAGATTTGTTGACAATAACAAAAATACAGAAAATCACAAATCAAATCCTTTAAGCCAAGAAGTTATTAAAGGTGGACATTATGAATCATTGTGCTTAATTTGAATAATTTTGCTCAGTTGAGTACAAAGATTTGTATTAACTCACTGTGAACTATTGTTGCTCTTTTATGGAGCCCATCAGTCACATCAATCTCATCTCTGTTCATTGTTCTGCAACATTCAGACAATGTTTCTGTCTGTCTTCAGTCTGTTGGTTTCATTCATTCATTCACTATGAAACGGACCACACAGCTCTCATGATCTTGAAGCCACGCTGAGTAAAATCTCAAATTTGCAACTTTGGCATCCCCTGCTGGTCATTTTAAAAAGAGACGTTGGCAGACAACAAAGCACCAACAAAGATCTGACCTGGAGACACGATACACGAGATAAAAACTGTGTCTGCACCAGTTTTCATCACAATGACAAAAAATTCTACAAACTAAATAAATATTTTTTAAAGGGTCACTTAATGTATTCTCTATATTAACAAATAAAACATGTAATGAAATGAAATAAACGTCAACATGTTATTTTTCAGTTGCTGATAAATAAAACAAGTGAGATAAAAACTCAAAATCTTTGAATTAAGATGCGATAAATGATCATTTTCATAACATTTCTACTTCATGCAGCCTCTTACGTGCAAGATGAGTCTGAACATGTTACATAATGTGACCTGCTGAGATCAGCTCCGTCAGCTCTTTGTAAAATATTAATTTAAATGCTGTATATTGCCGTAATTCTTCAATCTAAAGTGTTTCTATACAATATCTGTTGAGTATTAATGCAGAGTTCTGATCTAATTAAGTGGATTTATCTCCTCTGTGAGAAAAAGATGAATACATCTTTATAAGTTTACTTTGATGGAACTACTCAAATGTTTTCCTGCTATTTATTAGCTGTGATTAATAATTTGTTGTGTCACTGAGAATCACCAGCAGACACCAACCTGCAGGAGACGGAAGTATCCCGGCGTCAGTCTTCCCAGTCTGATGATCATTTCTGCTGCTGGAGCTTCTCAGACGAGCCAACGACCTTCCTGAAAAACAACAACACTCCTCTAGAAGTTTCCAAGATTTCAGCTCTGAAATTACTGATCTATTTGTGGGTATGTTTCTTTAATTTGGTCAAGTCTGAAAAAAACAGACAAAACAAGTGTCTACTTGTAAACCCTTTGACACAAGTTGTATACTTCAGTGAGCCGTGAACACTTCAAACCCTCCTCAGTTTCATTTGAATGATTTTTGGAGTTATGATGAGGTAAAACTACATAATCGATGAAAAACAAGTGATAAAAAACATATTTTTGTGTATCAGAAATATATATTTTCTTCTTCTCTATCTTATTTATCATCTCATCTTCTCATCATCTCCCCAAAATTTCTCTTGTGACCATTTGGGAAGAACTTGGCAACCAGAATAGAAACCACTTGTCTGAAAAAAGACAATCAGGAACAATTAAGCTACATCAGAGAGAACAATGTGTTTAGTGTTGTATTGTACTCTGCTTTTAGAGATGCATCCTCTTCAAAACAGACACTTTTTAACCATCTCTTTTCATCTCACTGACTAATATTCAAGTTATTAAATACTCTCACACCCTTTTGACACCTGAACTTTGAGTGTTGAATCTACTGTGACAATTAAAATACTTCTTTGATTTGTTGTGTTAATGTTTGTCCAGCTGATATCACAACCATTTTCAAATCATTTTTAAAACAAAACTACCATTCTGGGACAATTTGTCACAAGTGAAGCAAGAGTTGTTGTAAAACTGACATTTCATTTCACTGTTGAAACCTGAAAATGTTCTCTGCTTTAATTCATTCGGTTTAAAAAAAAGTAAAGTAGAAATAACTCATAAGCACAAAAGAGTTTCTACGTCAACCAGACTGAAGTCAAAACAAAGTGTGTCTCACAGTTTGAAGTCAACAGGCGTCGACCCAGCAGGGATCCAAAAGCAGGAGCAGGTTCACCTTCATCGACGGGCGGCAGCAGCTCAGCGTCCGCAGACCGACAGCATGTGAAGCCTGAACAAACAGCGGCAGCCTGTCGCACTGAAGAGGCTCCTGTGTGTCCCCCGTCTCTTTTGTACAGTGTGAACATCCCAGTCCTGTGTGACGGGCTCAACGGGCTCAACTCACACACACACTCATACACACACACTCATTCACATACACACACACACTCATTCACAATGGTGCATGAAAAGCCTCGGCCTGCCTGTCAGAGATGATTTGGTCATCCAGCCAGCAAAATGGGTGAGAGCAGAGCAGAGCAGAGCAGAGAGAGCAGAAGAAGAAGAAGAAGTGGCTCCGTGCAGCATGTTGCACGCTTGAAAGAACAAGTGTGTTAATGCGCTGCAGTGACTTATGTAACCCAAAAACACTGAAGAGAAAGTACTTTATAAAAACTGTCCTGAATGGAGCCTTTGAAAGATGCAGCTGACAAATACTGTACAACAAGCTTTCATAAGAACCTTTATCCTTTACTGGAAACGATTAGACTTTTTCATATTTAAAGTAATTTAGCATAGTTGTTATTCTGATGTTACGTAAGGCCTTTGTTACCACGATGCCACAGTGTTTGTTCAGGGTCTCTCTGCTTATGTTGGTTATATAAATGGAAGACAACAGAGAATTAATGGATAGAAACAACGCTGTGATTATATGTTTAATCAGAATATTGTGGAATATAAAGGTGAAGCAGCAGTGTGTTTTTGATTACAAATACAATTATTTATATACAAACTTTTCTTCTAAAATCCCATCTGAAAAAAAACTTTCATGTTACTCTTCTGGTATTTCATTTGTTTACTTTACATAAAATTTTAACAGTTGTTCTGTGCATCAGAGACTCAAATAAGACATGTTAAGGCAACTAGTTTACTGCAGCTGTGTGTGTGTGAGTGTGTGTGTGTGTGTGTGTGGGGTGTACTAGACTACAAGGTGCTGATTGTGCGCATGTAGTGACCTCATGTCTGCATTTGCTGCCACAGTCACTTCAGTATCTATAGACACTGGACATATATTGTCTACAAGAAATAAACAACGATTCATAATAAACATGTAAATCCAGTATAAAGTTTGGTCTGTTATGGATGTTCATTACAAAAAACTATAAACTAAAGGAGCAGTAATTATATAAAGGGATTGCATTAAGCCAGTATAGTTCCTGACGTCAGTGTTTTACAGACACAGTGCTGAAGTATTCGGGGGCTCGTGTTATGGGCTGCTCTTCTTCCTCAGCTGCTGCCTTGATGGGAGCTCTGGCCAGCGTCAGCTTCACTCCTGCAGGCCCCTCAGCTTCCGTCCTCTCCACTGCCAACACCTTCCCGATGAAATGCTGAAACACACAGCAAAACAAGAACATGAACAGTCATCAGTCAGTTGGTACATCCTGTTGTTGTTCTGCATTTGTCTTTGATATGAGTGTGTTTATACTAAGAGTTTTAGAAATACATTTGAAATAACTGAAGCTATAAGAGGTTTCAGTAGAAATAAGAACAATTTCTGCTGCCTAAATACAAAAATGACCATATTGCTGATTATATAATTACTTCTACAATTATAATTACTTCCTGTGCAGAATTTTCTGGCTTTAAACATTTTTTCTGCTCTGGACTAATGATTATAGAGTAGGGCTGCAACAAACAATAATTTTCATTATCGATTAATAAAATTAATAAAAAAATAAGAAAATAAGAAAATAGTGAAACTTGTCCACAACAGTTTCATCGTGTCTAAGGTGACGTCAACAAATGCCTTGTTTAATCTGATCAACAGTCCAAACATACTCAGTTTAATATATTATAAGGGATAACAGGAAATTCTCAGATTTGAGAAGCTGTAACTAGGGGATCCATTCATCGACTGATCGATTAGCTGATTAATCTACTAATGACTCCCAACTACCACAAACTGCACAATAAAAACACCAATTCATAAGCAATAAAATCAAATGCCACATGTGATGTCTGTCCTGGATGTTTCTATCGTATCTCTGCTCTAATCAGATACTTTACTGCTCTTAATTGTTCAAATTGACTGTTTACATCAGTTTCAATAACCATTCTGCAAGGTTGTGTTTTGTGACAGAATTATGTAGAATTAATACACTGTTTGCCAGTGGAGGTAAATAAAAGTCACACTTTACTTATGCTGAGGAAACCTGTCACGAAAACTGATTCATCCACCTGCTGAACAAACTGCAGGTTTTTATCTTTTATAGCTGAATGACTGACAGTTTTCAGTGTAATACTCATAAAATCTGTGAAATCAGATAAATGTTGTGTGTTTGTGAGAGACCTCTGCAGGATGGAGTGCAGCGTCTTTATGCTTTGGTTTGTTTCTGGACGACTCAATATATTTCTCCCTCTGTGCTTTTACTTCCTGTATACAAAAAAAAAAAAGAAAAACAGGATAAAAGTGACAGTTGTTGTAAGATGACGGATGATTTGTTGAAATATCTGAGGATGTAAGAAGGATGATAAAACCTTCAGGATCTCATAGTTTGAGGTCTTGGAGACATAATGGTCCCATGACTTGGCCATAAGCTCCTTTTGCTTCCAGTGAGACTTTATCTGCAATACAAAGATGCAAAAAAACAGTCAGTTCATGAAAATAAGATGTCTGCTGTTCCTATATTAATTAATTTAAGTCTCACAGACAAATTACTGTCAGTGAAAAATTGTTAATCAAAGGAAAACAATCTTTAAACTAAAATATCAGCACCTCTGTGTACATGAGCTCCTCCTCGCTGACGTCCTCCTTCTCCAGTTGCTCCAGGATGCTGCTTTGCTCCGCTGCGACCTTCCTCGCCGTGTCCTCTGCGATCTTACACATGTTGCTCAGAGCCTCCTCATCAGGGGTGACCGGCCTCACGCCGTCCACGCTCAGTTCCCCGCTGATCTCGTCCAACACCTCCCCGACCTGCAGCAACACAACACAACGAATGTTTCAGTGTTTTTATTTTATCATCTGAAACTCTGAGGTCTTTCTAAACTGTATTAAAGTGACATTTTATCACATTTGTAAAGGATTTGTTGAGAATTTTAGAGTTTAAAGACACTGACATCTGTATTTGACTTCTTTTACTTCTTAAAGCTATACAGAAACTACCTTTCAGCTCATATTAAAATTGAGGCTTCTATATGTATGTAATTACAGTATCTTTGTAATTAATCTGATAGAAGATGAGTCTGTTAATCTGTGGTGTTCCTTCATCTTATTTATCTCAGTGTCCTCAAGTCTTTTCTTATACTTCCACTGAGGGGCACCAAAGTAGAATATTTTCAAATTAAACACACAGCAGCTTTATAAGAAAACATCTTATTTCATCACTTCATCAACCTCTTTACTCAATGAACAAAAAAACTTCTACCTTGAAGTCCAGATATCTTTTGACGATGCTCAAGGTCACATAATCTTTTATCTTCAATCCAGGAAGGTCCTGAAAACCTGCAAAAGTAACAAATAATCAGATTTGACAGCAGATATCACTATTTGGAAATTTACTATAATGCTAATTTTAAGTAGCCTCGACTGTCATCCTTTCCTTTATACATCATTACAATATTTCATGTTTGGGTATTTGAGAGTTTAAATGATCATGAATCACTTGAGTTGACCATGCAAGTACTAAAAGATTGATCTAAACTCCACAGTAGAGCTACAACGATTGGTCGATTAATTAATTAATTGCCAACTATTTTGATAATTAATTAATCTTTTTGAATCATTTTTTCAGAAAAAAGGTCCAAATTATCTTGTTCCAGCTTCTTAATGTGAATATTTTCTGGTTTCTTTAGTTTTCTATGATAGTAAATTGAATATTTTTGGGTTGTGGACTGTTGGTTGAAACAAAACAAGACATTTGAAGACGTCAACTTGGGAAACAGTGTTCAACACAATTTCACAATTTTCTGACATTTTATGGCCCAAACAACAAACCAATGAATCCAGAAAATAATCGACAGCTGGTTCGATAATGAAAATAATCGGTAGTTGCAACCCTACTCTAGAGATACTAGGCTAAAATGAGGCTCTACGTGTTATAAAAGTGAAAGTTACATTTTAGTAAATCTACAGCAATCTAGGACTACAGAGTTTAGGCTACATGATCTTAAAAAACAGCATAATTATATATTTACAGATGCAGATGTATTGTTCAAATAAGTGACACTGTATTTATTATTTGATCTGAAATATGCGTTTTCTGTTAAGTAAAGCTTGAACATGGTCTAGTCTGATTCCTCAGGTTCAGCTTTACCAAGTTTGCAGAAGATGGCGTAAATCTTTGACCGCAGGTTCTCCGTCATCTCCAGCACTGCTGCACTCGCCGTGCTAGCAGGAAATGACAGCTGGGTGTCTTCCTGCTGGTGAGGACTGAGGGTGGGCTTTTTGGGATCTTAAGGTCAAAAGTGGAAAAAGCAGAAAATAAGAGCGGAAGATTTATAAATATGAGATATGAATGTTGTACAGAAGAAAAGAACAGCAGTGCAGCTTTAAAGCTTTTAGATTTTAACAAACAGAGTTGATCAGTGATGACAAGATCTGGATCCGTTTCTCTTTATTTAATGTTTCTAAATACAAGACTGTCCTACAGGAAACCACCAGCTCAGTTTTTTGTTTTACCTGCTGCTATGATTTAAGGTTTTTTAACACTTAACATTTTGTCCTACACTTGCTACAACCCAAAAGGTTTATTATCAAATTCAAGTTAAACTTGTTAGTTCAGGAGTTGCATTTACTTCTGTGCACTGATGTTAAACTAAACACTGGATCTGATGACGACTACTTGACTTGATGCTCTGGATAAATATAACTGCCAAAAGCAGTAAATATTAACGTACTTCGGATCTTTAGCTGCAGACTGACCTGCGATCTCTCCGTTTTGGCTTCGACTGACGCCCAGCTCTGCCTCCTCCTCTCTCCATAGTTGCAGCAGGAGTCTCGGAGCCGTCTGACCGCCGTCGTCCCTCCAGGTCAGGATGTGAGACAGAGTGTTTGTGTTGTCGCATAATTCCAGCAGGGTGGCGAGGACGATGCCGTGCACACATCTGGGGCTCGACTGAGAGAGAGACGTAGCGGAACAAAGTTGTAATAAAGTATAACACTCTTTAAACCACAAGAGTAACTTAAGGTGAGTTTCAGTCAATGGAAATCAGCTACTTACACTGAGTAATTCAAGCAGAAGAAACGCCCCATCTTTAGCCAGAAAGTAATCTTCTGTGGTGTAGCAGCCGACAATACAGGACCTGACGGGACACAAAACACATTGACTGAAACTTTCTCAGCAGTGTGAACGCTTGTCTCTCCTGTGAACAACCACAGAGTTACAGAGTTCTTAAATTCATGTGTTTTGGGCTATAGAACCAAGACTGTGTCCAAAATCACTCTGTATTTATTATACATTGCACTAAATTATATTTACTGTCCCACATTTTATTTCAGTATCCAAATTCTGAGTTATCCACTGTATAATGCCCTCAAAAATTCCCACAACAGAATGAAAAAATCCCAAAGATAAACAAACCCTCAATACAATACAATCGTGCCACTCTACACATGTCAGTGATGACGCCAATTGAAGATGATTCAGTGTCTGAAATCTCAGTTTACCGCTCACTATAGAGTAAACTACTGAGTGTCTGTTATACAAAGAGTAGTGGATGAGTGAGGGAATGATTTTGGAAATACAGAAAGATTTTAATCAGATTGTGTCCCAACTGAGCAGCTGAATCCTCCAAAGGAAAGAGGCCTAACAGAGAGTGTAACTGAAGTCTTTGTTGTTATGTTTCTGACGGTTTAATCTATCAAAGCGAGCTGTGGTTTCGCTGAACTGACCACACACAGTCCACAGTGGAGAGGACGAGCTTGTTGTGTCCCAGACCGCTGTAAAACTTGTCGGAGCCTTTCTTCAGGAAGTGAACTGCCATCTCAACTCCCTCTGATCCAAATAGCTCCTGTGGTTCAACAAAGACATACCGTGTGTTTAGAAATTGCTCTGAATGGAGAGCATATTAGTATTCAGAGGTGCAGACTGACTAGATAAAATATAGGATTAATAATAAGTAACAACATTTGGTTTTAATACCTGCAGTGCTAAAGAAAAAATGTTGCACTCATTCAAATGTGTTTTGACTTCTGTAATTTACACATACAGGACAGACTATCAGGGTCATTATCTTAGCTCTTCTGTACCTTTCTGTGCATGTTGGTCTCACACAGCGCTGAAAGGATCAGCTGAATATCAGACTTCATCTCCAGGCTGATGGCATCCTCCTCGTCAGGACTCGCTTCCATCTGCATCAAAATCCCTGAGAAAACCCGACAGTATTTTATACATTTATGAAGTAAAATGATGAGTTTCTGCTGATTTTGAGCACTATGCAATCAGTAACTCAAGTTCTCATTTAAGTTACCCAGAAGCTGGTTGATGGTTCCTTGATCACACAGATCCTGGTTGACTGACTCGTCACCCAGAGACGTCATAGATCTCAACACTCTGACGCAGTGCCGCATGTGAGCCTTCTTACTGCCTCTCCCTCCGGTGCCATGGAAACTGTGACCCTGACCAAAGTAAGCATCTGGAAGAAAGGAGGAAGGATAATAAGTGTACTCTTTAACTGTGGCGTGATTGGTTGGTTGGACATTACTGGAAACCACACAAGGCTAAATTAAGTGTGCTCACTTGTGCGGAAAACTGCAGATGCAAACACTGTAAACAAGTTAAAATGTCTTTAAATGTTAAAGGGGACATATTATGCTTTTTGTGATTTTCTGTCATTTACATAGTGTTATAATGTCATTTGTCTTGATGATAATCAAAGTCAAAACTTGAGGTGAACATATGTAAAAATGCTCCCTGCAAGTCAAAAGTCAGGGCTACAGCCTGCTCTGAAGGTTTGTAAAGTTACTTCTATTTCCCTCTCGTGACAACGTCAGATTGTTCACACATGCCCACCAAAGGCCGTCCGTTCCCTGGGTTGTTCGCATTGCTACTTGTATGTTTTGGATTTGGGTTCAAACATGTATGAATGTATTTAAGAGGTTTATATTTCAAGTAAAGAATGGGAAATAAAGAGAAATCTGACTACTACTGTTTGTTTAAGTAGCCTCTGGATCCGCCAAAACCAATCAGGGCAGAATGGGCTCATGGGGGCCTTGACAGGAGCTAAAACGGCCTGTTTCAGACAGAGGCTGAACTGAGGGGCTGCATAAAGAGCCAGTATAGGATAAATAAGGCGTTTTTTGAACTGTAAATCATGCAAAGATATTCCAGCAGAGCCCCTGAATGTAAATATGCGAGTTGCAGCTGAAGCACTTAAAGCGGTTGAAGTCTCAGTTGAAGCACTTTCAAGTGTCTGTTGAAGTGTAAACACTGTTGAAATGTTTATTAAAGAATCAGTTCTAAGCATTTTGCATGGTTTTTGGCTTTTACATGATCCACAGTGTCTTACAGTAAGTAAGCAGGGACTCAGTGTTTTGCTCAAGGGCACTCTGATAGGACACATGAATGTTGCTGTTTGACCTCTGACCTTTCAGATACAGGACAGACTCTCTTTAGCCTCTTATTTGTCTCACCCAATTTATTGCTGCTCTCTCACCTTGCCCGACGCACCAGTCCAGCAGGAGCAGCAAACACGCGTTTCCCTGACACAACACGTATTCGTCCACCATGAGAGGAGCAACGGTGGCGAGGACAGCCAGCGCCTGCAGCTGCAGCTCTTCCTGCTGGCTGGAGGACCAGTGACGCAAACCTGGCCTGCGCTCTGGAGAGGCAGCCGGTGGCTTTATGAGTGTCAGCAGAGCCAGCATGACTTGTTCCTCTTTATAAAGCTAGGAGAGGAAAACATGGAGAATACATTCAATACATTTAGATTTATCACTACATTTATAAACATTCACAAAATCACTGTGACTGACCTGAAGAGCAGCAATGTCCTTTGACATTAAAACCAACAGATTCAAAAGCAACTTCTTCATCTTCAAGTCCTCGTTATTGTAGGTGAGCTTGAGGTCACGGACCAAAGGGTTGTGACTTTTCACTAAAATATAAATGAAGAAAAGTTGTTATCATGAAAGCTGCTGTTGTAGTACTCATATATGTAAAAACTAAACTAAAATGTATAAGGAAAGAGTTGTCTTACACTCTGGAAATGTGATAAAACCCATGAGCTGTTTGGCAAATAAGCTCTCCTGGAAATCAGAAACATGATGTCAAACAAACTGTAGCAGCACATTTTACACAGCTTATAACATACCGACAATTATGTGATTGAGAATATTATCTGCATAATGTTTCCATCATACATTTCATCATTTAATTCTCTGTCCTGTACTCACAATGAGCAGAGAGTTGGGATTTTCAGTGATGAGAGTTGTGATCACAAGCAGATCATTTCTGAGTTGGAAGTCAGAATGTCGGAAACCGTTCAGCAGCTGGTGAAAAAACGCTTCTTTCAGAGAGCTAAGATACAAATGAACAGAAAGTGAAAGATTTAATATCCATTTGTTCAAAATGAGAGCACAAGATGATTTAACATTGTGATTTAACAAGGATGGAAGGTCATTTATTCTTGATTGATCTTAAAGCTCTTAAAGGGGAACTCCGGTGATTTAGTGTTGCACTTCCGTAAAGTTTGGGGGCTCACAAGAGGCACATCAAACAAAAAAAAAAAAAAAAAGGAATTATCAAAATCGATGCAGTCGGGCATAAAACATCCAGATTTTTAGTCCCAAGTATGGATAAAACTCCAAAAACTGGATATAAACTGGATCCTACAATCCCCATAATGCAACTAGACCGCAACTTTTATTAGACCCTCCCTGCCTTTAAAACTAACCACTTCTTCTTAAAACCTCCAGTTTATATCAATGGCTCTCTGTTGGAAACTTTAAGTCTCAAACCCAATCTAATATAATCCCGACATGACATCATATATATGTTCTAAAACTGAAGATGTTACAAAACTGTTTTCAGGCTGAGCAGTACTCCTTATGACAAGTAAACTGAACTTCATGTGTAAAATCAGTAGTGTGCCCCTATAAAGGAAATTTACATTTTAGGATCACATAAATGTCAGAATTAGTTCTCAAAAAGGGAATAATTGGCATTTCAGAAACGAACGAATGAATGAAAATATGAATTTAAAGTCCCCCTGCCTCAAAAATGTGTTTTTATTACTTCTCTTAGATGTTTGAGCTTCACTGTGCAGAATGATACATGTGCAGAGTTCAACACTAAAAGGCTGTTTTCACACAAACACACAAACACTAAGAGTGGACTTTTTTGAGAATGGAAGTAGGAGACATCTTGTGTCCAGCAGTCAAACGTTTGGATTTAATGAGGGAGAAGGAGTATATACAGTATGTCATTTTAAAGCAGACATGTGGAAAAACCACACTAGACATAAATTATTATTCCAAGCAGCATATTTCTATGTGTCTTAAAACATGTCTGGAGGTGAAATTGAACACTTAGGTTGGCATGTTACCCTCATCTGCCACGTGTGAAAACATCTTAAAACCACGAGACACATACACGACACACTCGATGCTGCTGAGCTGAGCGGTGACCTCGTCCTTGCCGCCTCTCTCCAGCAGGTTCCAGAGGATTTCGGAGGAGTGGAACAGGACCTCACCGGACGGGTCGTGTTCGTTCATGTGGAGACAGATGGTCTCTGCTCCCTGTGCACTCAGCATTAAAGCACAGTTCATATCTACGTTTGTAAAATGAAATACAATTAAAGAGATGTGATTAATGTAAAAAAAAACAACAAAACAAGCCATTGACCTGTTGACATTGACACAAGGACACTTAAAATCACTGTTTTGATTGTTTGCCTGATTGTTATTTGGTAATGAGATGATTTATGCTCTTGAGGGCTGGCTACTTTATCTAATGAAGGAGGTCATCTGTCAGATTGACATGTCTGACTGATCTCCTACTACCCTCCCTCCACGGATCCAGAATAAAAACAGTATTGACCAGAGGAGCTGGAGAGGATCTTAAGTGTCTGCAGGAGCTGCAGCTTGATGGCGGGCTGGTTCTCCAGAGCGGCCATGGAGAGGAGCAGCGTCTTAGCTAGGTCACTGCGCTCCAGCAGCTGCAGCCTGTAGCCCGGAGAGGTCGGCTGGAGCCCTTCAGAAACAGAGTTTAAAAAAATAATATATAGTAAAATAAATAGATTTAAGATGTTAAATGCAAGAAGGAAATAAAACAAACAAATAAAAGAAGACACAAGAGGAAAATAAAAAGCCTCTTGATAGGAAATTAATGAACAAGAACAACACAGATAACTAAAAGTGATACAACAGTAATAAAAGGAAAGAAAAACAGTGAAAATATGAAAGAAAATAAATACAAAAGATATAAAAATTTGAGCCTAACTGATGGTGGATATCTGGAACCAGTGCAAGTATATGTATCTGTTAAAAATGTATTAAAATGTATCAGCCAATATTAATTTTTATGCATACAAAACTGTGTCAGTAATGGACAAAGATGCATACAGTAGGCAAGTTGTTTGAATAATGACTTTGACAATTATATTTGTGAGTCATTTAAGCCAATATTAATAACATCAGCTTTGTGATGTATCAGTTAAACTCAAGAAAAGAAAAGAAAAGAAAAGAAAAGAATAGAAGAAACAGAACTATGCCACCACAGAAGCCATGAGAGAGCCTCACTTAGTGAAAGTCTAGAGTGGAAAGTCCAAGGTTTTGTCTTGGCGGGACGGTCCGTACCATCGAGCAGCTGTTTAGGAGCCACACAGCTGTAGAACGATTTCACAGATTCAACTAGCTGCTGCCTCACTTCAGCATCTGATACTCTCATCAGACGCCCTGCCAAGAAAAACACACCTGTCAGAGTTGCCTCTCAAAGTCACTCCTGTTTAAAGAACTTCCTTTAAAGGGCTATTACATGCTTTAATAAGTGATTTGTGTACCCATGTGACAGAGGAACTCTGTGACGTCCTGAGCGTAGTTCAGCTCATCAGATGCCTTCTCCTTCAGGAAGGGAAGCCTGAGATGAAAGCAGAGCAACACTATCATGTTCAGATAATATCACAAGAAAAAAAAAAGTATTTTCTTTGTACAATTAAAATATTTGAGACCCTTACCCACAAATTTTAAGTGCCTCACACAAAACGGGCACATATTCAGGATGATCCTTCACTTTCTCAGCACAGATGTTAATGATTTTGGCGACGCCTTTCAGCTCCCTCAACAGCTTGAAATAGTTTAAGAAGTTTTAACATTTTGGTGTTTGCTCATAATGAGATTAAATCCCAGTGAGGGAAGGGAAGTGATGGGGCAAAGAGCCATCGTGATACCTGAGGTTATTTCTGAACAGGGAAAATGCTGACTGACACAGCGATACAGCAGTAAATTAGAGCCTTGGGAATCACGTTGAGCTCTGTGTTCAGGTTGCATAAGAGCAAATCTATTTCCATCACGGTACCGGGGGGACAGTAGTGAGGAAGATTTGACAATCTGCAGCAGTATATGACACCAGAGAGACATTATAAGGGAGGTCTGTGCTATCAGCTTAATTTGGAAGATTAAATCCAGAAGAAAGGATACAAAACCATTTTGGCTTCTCTTCAGTAGTTTCTTCAGTACAAAAAGGTGCCTCTCCTTCAAGTTCGTCTTTAGTAAAAAACAGAATATTCAGCATGATGACACATAACATAACTTAAAATTGGACATGCAACAAAAAATCTGATGATAATAAAGTTTTAACTTACTGTCAAAGGATCTTCAAGAAGACGAATCACCTTACTGAGCTCAAGACCTTTAGCACTGATCTGTTGAGAAAATACAGCCAGTGATCCTGCTTATTTTATAAACTTCATCAAATAAATCTACTATTTGGCTTCCTAAGTCTTTCCTGCTGTTATCAGCTCCTTATATGTCCTCTAATGTCACATGTAAATGGTAAATACTAAAGTTCAGCTATTGATTTTCGGGCTTGTCTTATAATATTTAACAGTTCAGTTGACTTCGAGACCCATAGTCAGTTATAGGAGAAAGAGATAAAAGATAGTCCACAGAATCATCGTTTTCTTTTTTAAGCCAATACCTATAATCCAGTATTGTTCCTCAATGTTTATCAATATGCATTTTTACAAGAATCTTGGTATAAATGCAGTAGCAGACACACCTGAGATAAATTAGTTATTTATTTTGTTGCCAGTTTGACATTAGAAATGATATTCTCATACAAAAATGGAGATTCTCCAGTTTCAGTACACTTTCTGTGATTGTAACAACCCTATTGACTGCTTTGAGAAATTGTAAGAATATTTATAATTGCAAACATTATCACTATAGTATGTAAACAGTGCAGTCAAATAGTATTTTTCTATGATAAAATGTGGTGTCATGGGTCTCATCTATTTTAACAAAAGTTTAAACTGTAACTTGTTTACAATATCAATTATAAGTATAATTATGCTTGTATAACGTACCCTTTACATAATTGAGTATTTTGACATATGACAGGGTGATCCCTGCTGGCATCCAAAAACCCCCCACTCCCTTAAAGTTCCCATCAAGTACAGTGAATACATCAAACTACACATGGCACCTTATGACAGTCTTATGGTAGACACCTGGTCATGGATTAGCTGTCTGCCCCTTTTTCGACAAGACATCATAACTACACCCTCTGCCTCATCATATTTATAGAAGACATTTGTGGGGAAAGAGTTTGGCTATTGCTGCATACGTTTTCTCTGACTAACAAAGTCAAAGAAATATCTTTTATGTGTAAAAGCTTTTATGTGTTTATGTGTAAATGTGGCAATTAAAAAAGTCAATTTGGAGTGCTGCCCTAGTCTTTCTTTTCCATATCAAACAATACATTTCTTCAATATCTGAATGTACAAACAAAAAAGATGTTAAAACGTATAACTCCTGTAAGCTTTACAAGATATTATTATGTAATTGTTTCTTTTTCCTTTATTAAAGCCTTTAGTCCCCCTGGTGTGTTTATAGACACAAGTTGTATACACAAGGTGCTGTTTACTTGCTGAATAATTGTCTCAAAAGGAGATTGAACCATCTGTGCATTAATTTGAGGTCATTCATTCATTACACATTTTTTATACAATATACAGTATAAGCTGAATATCAACTGAAATTACAAATGTATTAAAGAATCTGATTTTGACAGGGCTCCCTCCACAAGACAGAGTGATAAGAATAATGTAGGGTCTGCGTTATGGTCAGTTTTATTTCAATTGATAGTGTTTTAGTCGTGCATTTTCCCAAAGAATATTATTATATTATTATAGTAATTGTAATTGTATTAGGGGCCCTGATGCAATTTTGCCCAAATTCTGTACAATTACATATATTGTGAGTTTTTTTTCCTTAATAGAAAAACATTTTGTGTATTTTTCAGTCGAAAATAAGAGCTTTTTTTCTTTTTTTACAAACATCACTAATGTAAAAGACCTTCAACAGCATCAATATTTTTTAGTTGTTGATTTATTTATTTTAGTCTGTTTGTCTTAATCTTAGTCATTGATATTATTATGAGATAAACGGGGAGTTGTTTATCTGAAAATTAGAAGGCACCTCAACAGTATACTTAGTATGTAAACACGCAAACACACAAACTATTTACCTGAATATGCTGGTTCTTGTCTGGTGCTCTCGATCTGATTGCAGGAATGTCCAGTTTTCTTCTGTGCACAACTTTGCCTGAATCCATTTGCAAATTTCGATGAACTTCTGGCTTTAAATTCTTACTTTAGCCGCAGGTTTAGCTGTTAAACATGGTCGGTTCGTTTAAATTTCGCTTCACGACGCATTTTGACTTCAGTTGGTTTGGCTAACGTTAAAACACCGATATGTCACTTTTAGATCATTAACACAAGTTAGTTTAAAACATCATAAATAGGTCCAAGTTTAGGACCAAGTCAACTAATAACAACGAGCTAACCCAAACAGAAACTTAACTTCAATTTAAGTTGTTTTTCGCATCAAATCTCTGTTGAAAACCGTCTGAAATTAACGTTTCTCTCCCTCTTTGCCCCTTTTATGTTGCCGGCGTACTACCGTTGCTATGGTTACCGCGTATTACGGAGCGTAGCGGAGCTCAAAACTCAGCAGTGCACGAAGCCCTTTTTTCCTAGGATGGCGAAGACATGACCCGCCCTACTCTACCTCTGATTGGCTAGTACTCGTTACCTTCGTTGGTTGGGTTGGTTAGATTCAGGCATGAGGAATGAGATTGGTTAGAGTTAGGGTAAGAATATCAGGGTAAGCCAATCAGAGGCAGAGTAGGGAGGGTCACGACTTCGCCATCCTAGGACAAAAACATCGCGTAAACGAAACGCCCATTTCCTCTTTAAACACAGGAAGTGGTTTTCTGGCAACAACAGCGCATTGATCCCCTCCCCACCACCACAACAATAAAAGAGAGACGGGTTTAACAATTAAAAAACCGCCACACAAACTCCTTTAAACGTCAATAAACTGCAGGATTTAAAGAACCGCCGCGGTGTGCCATGCTGTCGGACGCAGGTCAGTGTTCAGTAACGCTGCAGCTGCTCGCTAACAGTTACATGCTAAATGTGACAGGCTTAGTATTTAAACGGCTCGCTGCTGTGTGTATTTGTCCCATTTGTGTCTGTTTTCACCTGCTACTTCACCTGTGTGTCCTTTACTTTTACCAGTTTGTAGTTAGCTCCGTTTGTGGGTTGCATTTGAGCATGATGGTGTCCGTTATAAAGAGCCAGCAGACACAACAAAGGCCCCATTTGAACTGAGCTGCACTGCATTTGTCCACAGTTAGAGATACATAATGTGTTCACTGATGTTTAGACTATTCTGGGAATGCCTCTGGTGCCCGGAGAGCCAAGAAGAGGAGCTCCGGGGAGTCACCGGGGGATGGACAGACCCTGCGCTCCTCCGGCAGGCAGATCAATGTCCGAGTGAAGCGCACCAACAACCCTCCACCTGGACAGGTAACCTGCAGCATGTTCAAACCGTCTGCCTGCTGAGCACAGACATGCCTCATGTGTTTTTTTTCCCCTTAAGACTTACTGAATGTATATAAAGTATATAAAGTCACTTGTCATTTTTTTAACCATTCAATATTAATCTCAGCACATCGCACGCTCTTCACACCTTTGCACTATTAGTATCCTGTTTGCAGTTCACAGAAACGGTTTCACTTGTATATAGATCCTTTCTGAGGCAGTATTAGTAGTCAAAACGTTTTTCTAAAGTGAAACTATTAATACCACACAGAAAAAATACCATAAAAGTCCTGCATGCAAATTTTTACTTAAAAGTGAAGAATGAGTGGGGGGTTATTAGATGCGCAATGTATTTAAATTTAATGAACTTGTGTTCAAGGTGGAGCTTTTAATTCTTATATAATGCTGGATAGTTTAATCAATAATATGCATCATGTTTTATTTGTTATATTTTGTGAGTAAAATCTTCATCTGCAACATCACCAATAATGTTATTTGTCAGGTAAATGTAATAGTACATTGTTTTCCTCTGCAGTAGAAGTATACAGTTGCATATTTTTAAAATGCTTTTGGGGCCTTTTGTAAGATATTTTGGGGCACAATGAGTTAGAAAAGTAACATAATTCTATATTTTTCATATCTAAACATCATAATATATCTATAGCTGTTGTGGACCCTTTTATTTGGGGGCCGCCTGCAGGTGCCTACCTTGCCTTATGGTAAAGTCCGCATCTGGTTATGTGTAGGTGCACTTAGAGCCACTAAACAGGAGTCAAATTCAGTGTACGTGTAAACATACTTGGTTAATAAAGATGATTCTGATTAAAAAGCCCCCCCATCTCCCGTGGGACCCCCCGTGGTTCTATACTTAGTCACTCATACATAGCCCAACTGATGGTGGATTTTTGCGGCAGATACCGATATTGATGATTAATCATTTAGCCTATCTGATAGTGATCAGCCATATTCATTTTTAAATATTAGTTCTTTGGTGGATTTTTGCCTTATATTGACAGAATATAGTCAGTAGAGAAAGAGGATGACGGGCAAAAAGTCCTGACTGGTTTAAAACCGGGGATGTTACCACGTAAACTGTTGCACTGATATTTATTTTTTAACATAATCACATTATATGTAAAAGTGTATATATTGATGTATATATTCCTCCTGGAGGTGAAAATGGGGGACTGGAAATTTACCTGAGGACTGAGTTCAGGTGCACAAGTACTGCTGCTTTTAACCACCTCTTTCTGTGCATATACAGTATATATAAAAAATTGGATGAGTGAAATCGTCTTTTTGATATAAATAAAATTTTAAAAAGTAATTAGGCCTACTTTACACAAAAAACAACATAATCACATAACATAAACAAATGTTTTGATGTATTTGGTTATTAAAGAATTGTGACCAAGATACACGCTGAGTGGGATATTTTACAGTTGAAAATTAAACCTTGTCAGAGCCAACGTTCTGGTGGACAAACTATGTGAAGGAGACAATGTTTTTAAATGACCGCAAACACATCTTTGTCATTTCTGTACTGCAGTTTCTTGTTATTTATCATATGTAGCGCAATATCCGTATATTTGTGATAAGCTATCAGATGATTCATCGGTCTAGCTCTTAATTTATACACTCCCTTTACTGTACTATTATACTAACTAAAAACGCAACATTTCTTGATGACAGGCAGATTTACCTAACCTTAGATCATAATAATTACGATAAACTAACAGACTTCAATCAGGACATCAAACTCTGGATGGTGGAGAACTTCCTCCAGTTTAAGCCTGTAGTTGTTTGAGTTTATTGTTTCTGTGTGTGCTATCATAAACATATGATTTTTATTTTATTTTTCCATTTCCTCTTCTCTCTTTTGTTTTGTGTCTGTCAGCACTGTACAGCTGTTTGGATCAACTGTGTTGTGTTTAAAGTAGGGATGCACAGATCCAACTTTTTCTCTCCTGACACCAATTCGGATACCTCAGCTCAGTGTTTCTGCTAGTAACAAGTACCAATCCAATACCAGTGCTCTTTGTTTTTCCAGATTTAAAATCTGAATAATTTTACGTACTTGGTATCGTTTTTATGTGAGTTAAGATGAGGCCAACAATTGTTGTAGCATTAAAAACTCAATCAGCAGCCTCAGTGTAACTCAAAGTGGAAACGCTGAATTTTACCTTGATGAAGAAACTGTAATTATTGTGGTTCAGTCACATCATTACCGACCAGATCTGTTGTATTGGATCGGTGCATCCCCAGTATAAAATGCTCTATAAATTAAGTTGAGTTTAGTTTGGCGATGACCCTCTCCACTGGATTCTAGAGCAAAAGAAAAGCAACAGATACAGAGGAGGAAGATGACCAGTCTGAGAAGAAGTACAGGAAGTGTGAGAAGGCCGGATGTTCTGCCACATACCCTGTTTGTTTCGCAAGTGCATCGGAAAGGTAGAATTTTTCCTGGTAGAAATCACAACTTTACTTTATCACTTCTTCGTAGATGTGCTGTGGTTGTTTGATCATTATCAGCATGTTTTGATTCGTCTGTCTCTTCTCTCAGATGTGCTAAAAATGGATACACATCTCGCTGGTATCATTTGTCATGTGGCGAGCATTTCTGCAACGAATGTTTTGATCACTACTACAGAAGGTAAAAGAAACATTAACAGAGCCACTATTTTTATATATTGTAAAAAACATGTCTTTGTAGATATGAAAGCACTTTGCAGTGTCCAGCGTAGAAATATATTGTAGCAGCATGAGAAATTAATATAAGTATGATAATTTTGTTTTCTTATTTCCAATGCTAGTCACAAAGACGGCTATGAGACTTTTGCTTCGTGGAAGAAGGTGTGGACTAGTAACGGGAAAAGTGAGCCCAGCCTTAAAGCGTTCATGGCAGATCAGCAGCTGCCCTTCTGGGTAAGAATAGGCAGCTTCCCTGGTTCCTGTTAAACAGTTGCATGCGGTTATTCTCTATGTCACAAATACAGAAATGTTCATTTTGAAATGTTCCTCTCAGGTTCAATGTACCAAACCAGACTGTAGGAAGTGGCGTCAGCTGACAAAGGAGATCCAACTTACTGCTTCCTTAGCAGCAACGTATCGCTGTGGGATGAAGTTCAGTAACATAAAGGTAAACAGGAAATAGAAAAAGAATCAATCAACCATTCATGAAGTGCCTTTTTAATTTTTTTATAATGATAATCTTTTGTGTTTGCTAACAGAGTGAGGGACCGGACCAGTGCTCCCAACCAGAGGACTTGGTAAGCTGGTGATGAGTGATGCTATGATCTGTTTTGGGATTCAAGTAGTTCTAACAAATTAAATGTAATCAGCCTCGCTTTAGCTACATTTAAGCAAAGTCTACAACCAATGCGATTAATTGATATTTAATCATTCTCTTTAATCACAAGCTGTTTCATTCCCATAGAGAGTGGCTGAGGTGACCGACAGCTGGTGGCATTCGATGCTGATTTTACCGCCGTTGTTTAAAGAAAGCCCAGCCAGCCCTTTCCTCGCTGCTTACTATCCTGACTGCGTTGGAATGAGTCCATCAGGCTCTCCCAGCAACGTGTCTCTGACTGAGCTGAGGGCAGATCACTGCAGGGCCGTCCAGCCACAAAGTAAGTTACTGCACTCAAATGCACTCAAACATATTCAGCAGTACCAACACAAGACATGGCTATCGCTGATCAGTGTGTCTGTTTTTAGTGATTTTTTTTTTTAGTGACTTTTAGCAGTGCCTCGTCTGTCATATATGTTGCACTGTGGAGATATTTTGCTCCCATGTATGCCGAATGTGTACTACGGAAGTAAGAATAAAGAACCTGAAAGTGAAATTTAAGTAAGCAGCCATTGTTTACTGTACCATACTATACAGATTATTACTCCATATATAGACAGATATGGGACTAAGTGGGAATAATGAACCCATTTAGAGGTATCAGTCCAATGTGGTTTAGTAATCTTGATTGTCTGCCTCAGTTCCAGGTCTGTGTCCGTACTTTCAGCCCTTCTACCAGCCTAATGAGTGTGGCAAGGCTCTGTGCGTGAGACCGGATATGATGGAGCTTGATGAGCTTTATGAGTTTCCAGAATTTTCCCGCGATCCCACCATGTATCTGGCTCTGCGCAACCTTATTCTGGCCTCTTGGCACAAGAACTGCAAGGTACAGTGCAGACCTGTTAGGTTTTTGAACCAGGAATAAAAATTAATTTATTTCTTTATTTTATGATTATGATTACAAAAATCAGCAAGAAATTAAAACTATTAAAAAAAAATTTTTTTTTTTCTAAAGGAGGTGCTGACGTCGCAGAAATGTGCACAGCACATCATTGTTCGGGGGTTGGTGCGTGTGCGCTGTGTGCAGGAGATGGATCGGGTCCTCCACTTCATGACCAGGAAGGGTCTGATCAACACGGGCGTGCTGGCTGTCAAACGGCCTCTGCTCCCTGAACGATATCGCTCTGTGAGTGTCTTCATCTTCACTTGATCATGAAGCATTAAGACAGCAACAGCACACATCTATACCTAAAAGTTTTTTATCCTTTATTTAGTGAGGCTTACATCCTACATTTTATCTTTTTTGCAGAAGAACGTTATCATCATCGGTGCAGGAGCTTCAGGGCTGGCTGCTGCACGGCAGCTGCAAAACTTTGGCACTCAAGTAACTGTCACACATCTTCACAGACCTGTTGTTTTATTCTGTTTGCTGGACACAGAGCTTCCCCTTCACACTCTCCACTTTCATCGGTTTACAGGTGGTGGTGCTCGAGGCGAGGGAGAGAATCGGAGGTCGTGTGTGGGATGATACCTCTCTGGGCGTCACTGTGGGTCGAGGAGCTCAGATTGTTAATGGCTGCATAAACAACCCCATCGCTCTGATGTGTGAACAGGTGAGAAATTTTTATAGGCTCAAAAATATAAGAATGTGTTTCTGGCATCTCTGTTTTTTCTAAATTGCCTCTTCACTCTTCCGCTGCAGATGGGAATCAAGATGCACAAACTGGGAGAGCGGTGTGACTTATTTCAGGAGGGTGGGCAGGTTACTGACCCGGCCATCGACAAGCGCATGGACTTCCACTTCAACGCCATCCTGGACGTAGTGTCAGAATGGAGGAAGGACAAATCACAGAACCAGGACACACCGCTGGGAGGTACTGAACTGTTATCACCAAACACAGCGTGATTATTTCCATCTAAGATCCAATGGCCTTTACAGACAGACCGTATTTCCTCAAATAGTGACTGGGGCCTTTACTTACCTCAACTGCAGAAGGTAACAGGCCTTTATTTCAAATTCCCTCTATTTGACAAGTATAATTGGTCATATTTTAGTGTGAGACCTCATTTTGATCCATTCCTGTTTGCCCTATTAAAGTTACTGCATTATTCTGTTAATACAAACTCAACACTTCCTGTATCCGTTTCCAAATAAAAGCCCTTTAGCGCTTCAGTGGACAGAGATCTTTTATTTCTTAACAAGGCTTTCACTGTGAAACATTTGCAGGAACGTGTTGTGGAAAACTCATCGACTTGCAAGGGATACATGCGCATGTTTTATGCAGCTGGATTACAATAAAACAATGTAGGTTTTCCCTACATTTAGCCTTAAACAATTTCTGTTTCTGTCAAATTGTTTTGGATTAGTGTTAGATTTATACATGTCAGTAGAAATAATGACATAATTGTTATAGATGGGTGAGGTTTTTTATGGTAAAAACTGCTACCAGAAGCATTTAGAGTTTGAAAAATTAGGACACCACACAGAGGGAGAGTTCTTTATTCTCACACACGCTGCCCTCAAACCTACATTAACCTTTTTCTGCTTTACAGGGAATTTTGCTGTTTTGTTCAAACCAGAATCAGTGCAGACGATCTCAGAAATCTGATAAATTGCTGCAATATTTATACTGAAAATGTCCTGACTCCTGCTTTCTGTTGTCAACACAAATTTCTAATTTATTTTTTATACATTTTTATCTTTTACAGAAAAAGTCCAAGAGGTGAAAAAGAACTTTCTTCAGGAGTCTGGAATCCAGTTCAGTGAGTTGGAGGAGAAGGTGCTTCAGTTTCATCTCAGCAACCTGGAATACGCCTGTGGAAGCACGCTAGACCAGGTCTGAAGAAGTCAAACTATAAAGGGCTGCAAGACTTTTCTGCAGTGAAGTGTCCCTGGGCCACCAGAATTTTAGAGGTTTTGATGGAGTGAAATTTCATGCTGGATTATTTTTTTTACAAACATTCCTTAATTTGTACCTGTGCCATGTAAAATCAGGAAATAATTTATCACAGAAACAACAGTGCATGTGTCTGTGTTTGTGTTTGTTTAGAGATTTTGAGTAATTTTCTCTGTCTGAGCTTTAAGAAAACTTTTTAAAGGGACGTTTAATGACATGTCTGCATTCTGACAGATTATTTTGTTGTTTGGATGGTTTTTAATATCGTGTCTTTAAGATAATTGTGATTAAAAATGTTCTTAAGCATGTATGTTTTATTTGTAGGTATCTGCAAGATCCTGGGACCACAATGAATTTTTTGCCCAGTTCTCAGGAGACCACACTTTACTCACCAAGGGCTACTCTGCTTTACTCCACAAACTGGCCGAGGGCCTCGACATCCGCACAAAGTGTCCGGTGTGTAATTCAAACATTTTAATTCCAGCTGCCACTCGTATCTCTGTTACATTAAGGTGTATATGACCTAGAGGGATCTCAAAGTGAAAAATCAAATGTGCATTTTTGTTTTAGGTTAAAGCCATTGACTACTCAGGTGACACTGTCAAAGTTACTTCCTCCAGTGGGTCCCAGTGGACAGCACAGAAGGTAAAAATGTGTTAATAGAAAGATGATGATGCTGCAGAGGGTTGATTCTTTAGAACAAAATGAGGAGTTCTTTTTCATTGACTCTTCCTCATGTTGCTGTATAATCTCCAATATCCATATCCAGACCTCAATTTAGTTAATGTTCAAGAATATTATCTGTATTTTCTAAAACTGAACACAAGTTAGGTCAGATTTTCCTATAGATTGTATCTTTTGTCGAGTCTCGAGTCTGTTCAACATGCAATATTATTCAGTTTTACTTCTACTCTTTCACTTTTTCTTTTCTAGGTTCTTGTTACAGCCCCGTTGACGTTACTTCAAAAGAACGTGATTCAGTTCAACCCCCCACTTCCTGAGAGGAAACTGAAAGCGATCCACAGTCTGGGAACGGGTATCATAGAAAAGGTAATGCATGTAAAAACAACTACTTGGAAGTTTATGTGTAACACACATAAGGCTGTGAAGGCTGTCAGGCAAATATTGCTAAATTTGTATCTGTGAAAGAAAGTTTCTTTTTTCTATCAGCCACTGTGTATGCAGTGTTTGCACTCATTCAGAACATTTTATTTTATGGCAGATTAATAGACGTGATTACAGAATATTGAAATCTGGCGATCATAATGTCCTGCTGACAAGTTGGATAAACTAGGTGTATGATTAGAGTAAGTTGCTTCCTTGTATTGCTAAAGTATTATTTTAAATCCTCCTACAGATCGCTCTTCAGTTCCCATACAGATTCTGGGACAACAAAATCCAAGGGGCGGACTACTTCGGCCACATCCCACCGGGTCCTGACAAGAGAGGCATGTTCAGTGTCTTCTATGACATGAATCCACAGGTTTGTTTTTTCTCCTTTTAATCACAAGACTCGGGAGCTAACAATGTCCTACAGCTGAACAGTTACACACCTATAATTTGACTGAATTCAGTGATGGACTGTGAGTGAGTGTAACTGGAAGCCGAGTTATGTTTCTTTGTTTGTTTAACAGGAAGCGATTTGAAAACAACCAGAAACATAACAAGATACAGATTATATTCACTTTCACATCTAGATGATAATGTGCCTAATGCTGTGTGTGTGTGTGTGTGTGTGTGTGTGTGTAGGGGAAGCAGGCTGTCCTCATGTCTGTTATCACTGGTGATGCTGTTCCTTCTCTCCGGGACATGGAGGAGAAGGAGGTGGTAGACGAGTGCATGAAGGTCCTGCGTGAACTCTTCAAGGAACAGGTAACAATGTCACATTCTGCAAAGAGCTGCTAATACACTTGCACTGACATTTCTGGGATAATGCTGACACTTTATTCAAGATAAACCATGATTACAGCAACGATACAATGTGACAGAATTAACTGACTATGAAATTAACCTCCTAAGGCAAACAAAAAACCAACAGAAAGTCCCAGGAACAGGAACTAAATCAAGTCAAGTTCCTACTTGCATTTCTCTTGCATCTGACAAACAGTGAATATTAGGTGTGACTTAAAACCAATAATGAGAAGTAGTGACACATTTTTTTTAACAACACAGAGTCATAATGTTGTTTATTGTTATTAAATGCTGTGGGACGTTCGAATGGATGTTAGAGAGATGACGTAAAACACTTTCCAGATAGTTCCTGGACCATCAGGAAGGACAACTAGTGGAGCAGTGACTTTTTGCTGGCAAGGAACTGTGGCTGAACTAAATTTTTATCCTGGTTCCTCCATTGAAATGCAAGTAAAACTCCAAAGTGTCCTGAGTTCCTGGAAAAAGTACAAAAAAATATAAAGGTACAGTGATTGGGTAACAGCAGATTCATGTGGATCCTTCAGAAATACGCAGCTCATTTCCTATAAACACCAAAGACATCAATTACATCCATACACAGTTTTATAGATTTGCTTGTGGTTTTGTGTGTGTGTGAGTGTGTTTTTTTTGTTACTGATGTTATTTCCTGTCTTTGACAGGAGGTCCCAGAGCCACTGCATTCCTTTGTCACACATTGGAGCAAAGACATGTGGTCTCAGATGTCCTACAGCTTTGTGAAGACGGGGGGCAGCGGAGAGGCCTACGACATCCTCGCTGAAGACGTGCAGGGAAAAGTGTTCTTTGCTGGCGAGGTAACGATGCTTTTCCTACTGTGACATCTCAAAATGTCTTCTATAAATCTTGGTTTCTAGAGGTTTGTGCTCTTTTGTTTGCTCAGAACAGTTTCTTTTTGTTTGTTTGTTTTTCTTGAAATGACCTCCAGGATCCATTTAGCACAGGAACCATTAACCAGGGTGTGGATTGAATGTCTACTGTTTCATATCAGTTACTGATTTACTCATGGAGTTGTTACTTTAAAGGATAAGGCTGACAATTTTTCTATATTTTTCTTATTGTCAACAAGTCTCATGTGCAGAGCCAAACCAAAAATTAATTGATCTACTTACAAGTATTGTCTGTGTATCCGAAGCCTGATATATCTGTGCTGAAACATGTCAATAACCACCATTGCACACGTTCCTTCCCAAGGAACTTATGCATTTACTACATTGTGAATTTCTCAAAGAACTGATATGTAGCACAACAAGTTAGTGAAGTAAATCGAACCACATTCCTGTGCAGTGGTGTTTGCCTTCCACAGAACTACTCTCCGGAGACTGAAAACGTGATTGCTGTTATTAGTCTTTGGAGACGCTTCTATACAAACTAACAGGCCCAAACTCTTTGTGGCGAAGGTACATGTCACCCAGTGCAGTAGTGTGGCTCACTGGTTCGTTTTTTTTTTAAAGTTTTTGGACAACAACGGAGGTGTACAGAACAGAAGAATAGATATATCAGGCTTTGGAAACACATGAGATTTGTTGACAATAAAAAAAATATAGAAAATCACCAGCCTTATCCTTTAAGAACTGATTTGAGCAGCTGGTTTATGTTTTGATCTTCACATAGCAGGTTTTGTTCCTGTGAAAGCCTCTTTTTCACTGATTTATTCTTACTGTTTTTTTTTTTTTTTTTACTACCAGGCCACCAACAGACACTTCCCTCAGACTGTGACTGGAGCCTACCTGAGCGGAGTCCGAGAGGCCAGCAAGATGGCTGCTATGTAAACTCTGTCAGTCCCAGAGCACTCAAAAACACCAGCATGGACACACAGGTTGCACAAAGCAACACATCGGACCGTTAATGAACCCGGACTGCATCTCCTGAATGGCTCCACTTGAAAATGATGTTTCACTGAACTGTAATGTGTCTGATCAGCAAGATGCCATTACGTGCTTTCCAATAGCGGGGTCAAGAAGGGCTCTCCAGGGCCTGACTCCAAATATTTCACACAAGAGAAGTTAAACGCTTTATATTTATATCAAAAAATCCAATGTTGTTTGTTGGTGACAAGATGCAAAGACACAAAACGTAGCAAGACATGAATAACGGATAGTACCTGTGCAGCTCTGCCTGGGTCCGCTGTGATGGAAAGCAGGATGGTGTTAAATTTGTTGTGAGTTTAATGAGTGCTGTACTTCTGTGATGGTCAGAAAAATTTAATTTTGAGAACTTAGGGTGCATGAAACATTGGTAAATCATCTAATCATGAATGCAGATGAATACAATTTAATCTCCAAGGATCAACTTTTAAGAGATTATATTGCAGCGATATTTAAAAACATTTTCTTTTCCGAGAGTTACCTACCGATGTTTTATACAACTGTAATGAATTTGTATTGTTCTATATGTGTTTAATGTGTTGGTACAACTGGTGACATGATTATGAAAGAAAGGTTAGATATATTGGAGTATTTCTGTGATAGCACTTTTGATTTAGAACGGTTATATGATTTAAAATAGTAAGAAAAAGAAATGAATAGTTGATGTATGTGAGAAGTTGAATTCCCCCGTTAGGACTGAGTATGATGAGAAGACACCAGATTGCCCCCTTACTTTCTCAGGGATGTGATCAGGACAACAACAGGAAATTATGTGATAGGACAATTCTGAAGATGGTTGGAAAGAAAATAACAGAGCCAACCAAAGGAGGAGAAAAATCTCCTCCATATATGTCTTGCATTAGTTCCTGAGCAATTATGTAAGTTCCTGAGGTTTGGGGTTGGGGAACAGCACAACAATGTCCTCACTTTCTTTGATTTACGTTGACTAATGAAGCTTTATGTGTAGGTCCTCATATCTCTGTCTGGATCAGTACAACTAGATGATCATGTCTTGTTTGTCAGACATTACAGTGCTTGAGTATTTATCATGTATGTGTGTAATAAACAGAGCTATCAACTGCCATAATTTTCTGTTTAACTTTTGTATGAGGTTTTTTTTTTTTTTTTTTGCTTTTTACTCTAGGTTTCCCTTTTCTTGTCAGTAATTGTAATATTTATGCCAACCTAGAAGAGATTGACTCTTCTGTAAAGTGAGCTTGGATGGGTTTACTTTCCATTTCATTGTACTGAGGAAGGATATGAGTAGAGCTGAAAGGAGTAATTGATTAATCAATTAGCTGATTGACAGAAAATGAACTGGTAACAATTTTGAGCATCGGATTAAGTGTTCAAGTGAATATAATTGTTGCAGCCCAGTCTAATAGTGACTGATAATACAATTTTACCACTTGGTCCATTTATTAGACGTTAGTTAGCTAGCAATATAACAATATACTGTACAAATTACAATTAAGTGTCCCATGTTTGAAGTTTTTCTTGGGTAAATTACAAGAGTATTATCAGCTAAACATACTATCAAGTATCATCAGTATCAAAAGTAGCCTACTTATTGTGCAGATGGCCCAAAGTGTTACTATCGGATAATTATTGATAAATGGACATGTAAGTGATATTTAAAGGTGCAGTGTGTAGGATTAAGTGACATCTAGCGGTGAGGTTGCAGATTGCAACAAACTTAATACCCCTTCCCTTCCAAGCATATAGGAGAACCAGTGGTGGCTGTGAAAAACATGATAGGCCCTCTCTAGAGCCAGTGTTTGGTTTTTCTGTTCATGCAAACAGGTGATTTGAATAGATAAACACACATCCTACTTCAGAAAACTGTTTTGTCATTAGTGAGTCCGTGTCATATTTTAAAGGCTCTATGTCCTGAATATCAGCTCAGGAGAAATGGAGGTTAAAGACCAAGAAAGGTAGTGTCACTACAAAATGCTGTCTGTGTAATAATACTTCATAGATTGTGAACTCAACATTGGGATATCAAAAGTGGGTTAGAAAATTACATAAAACATCCACAATCAGTTTTGTCTTTCAGGATATGTTAGTTTGAAATGTGCTTTCAGTGTAAGTGATGGCGGCCAAAATCCATAGTGTGTCCACACAGTCATTTAAAAGTTTATCTGAAGCTTATATGAGGCTTCAGCAGTCTGAGTTAGTCATATCAAGTGGATATCTGCCACATTTACAGTCTTTTTAGCATCAAATTCCCTCTTTGTGTTTCCTCTTATAGTGTTTCCCTGTTGAGCTACAGTGGAAGTACATTTGCCATTAAAGAGACTGTAACATTGAAAGATATTTACTTGATTTGACTGAGGTAGGGGGAAGTTACAGTTCATACAAAGATTTTAAACAAAAAACAGGCATTCATAGTTTTTCTAGCCTTTGGATTAGATGAAAATTGAATCGAATCAATGTACTGTTTGACCTTTGTATGAACTCTGGCCAATACAATTAAAAGATTTGTAAGAGTATGTAGCTGGTTTATAGGTATCTTCTAGCACATCTTTCTTCAGTTGCTAGGTGACCGCTCACATGACGTCAGGGTGCATCATCAACACTCGCCCCAGCGTACATCCATGGTCTGTCCCCCTAAAAAATAAAACCGAAGACGGAAGAAAGCAAGTGAAATGTGAACTGGGACAATAATATATCCACAAGTAGAGACACAGTTGTTTTCAAACTTATGTAATGACACTCTGCGGCGCAGTGTCTGTAGCTATAAGCTGACGAACCAGCTAAAAACAAACCGCGAACTCGGCTCCTGAAGAAGGAGGAGAAGAAGCCATCACTCACAGCAGATCAACTTGGCGCGTTTAGTTTTAGGAGCTTAACTTACTTATTCTGACCAACAAAAAATGGACTGCACAGCCGACATGCCCGCTAATGTTGTACGCGACTCTCCAGGTAGTTAGGTTATAACATTATCTTTTAATTGTAGCTACGGAAGCACTGTTTTGTTGCTAACAGCTAGCATCCACATCAATGCTGCTAGCATCTGTTTATAGCAGTTAAGATGGGGGGAGTTCACATTTTAACACACTGATAAAAAGGAGGTTTTAGGAATTTGTGGGCAATGCACCAATAATATTACTACTGTTAGTTGTAATAAACAGTGCTGGAAACTGTCGACCACGTACATTTACTCAAGCACTGTCAAAGGGAAACTAGTTGTGTGACAGCTGTAGTGGGATCTGTATGTAATAAACATTCATAATACTGTAATTCACTGTCAAATTAAATAGCAGCGTTGTTAGCAGAAAGCCTTTCATTGTACTCTTTATTGTTCTTGTTTTAAAATTGTTTTTTCAGTGGAAATGAGCTAGTTATAAGTAATGGCATCTAATCATCACATCTCAACCACTGTGGATGCTTAGATGGTCCAGAGGTCTGAGATACTGTGTAGCCAGGACATAACTGGTTTGACTCTGGTGGGGAACCTTTATAGCTGGTCATTCAATTTGTTATTGAACATTTATGACCCATTATCCTATTGCGCCTTTGACTTGTCAGGTAAGAACAGCTCCAGCTCTGATGACTTAGTGCCTCTCGCGAAGCTCCTGATGAGGCAAGACAGCGAAGACAAACAGCCACGTGACAACACATGCAGCTTGACCTCCAGCTCCAACAATAATTCAAAAAAGGACAAAGGTGGTGAGCACCACAGATAAAAACATACTGTCAACAATGCTGTATATATGACATGCTGTACCAAGCCAGTTTAAGTAAAATATTTTCAAACTTTAACCTTTGGAAAGCGAAATGTACTAAATTTTGTGTGCTGATATCTTCTGCAGTTTTAGCTTCTGACGACTCCTCAGATGATGAACCGCTGATAAAGATGAAAACAACAGCAGCTAAGACATCAGAGAAAAATGAAAACACATCACCCAGATCTAATGGCACGAATAAGAAGAATACAGGTCTATATATCACCAGCCATATTTCATCTGTTTTGTGTTGAATTATTTATGGAGTGGACAGCTTTAAACTAGTGCTATATGTAACTTTTTCAGATTTGAAAACAGATGATAGCTCTGACAATGAGCCTCTGATGGAGATAGCCAAAACTGCAAAAAAGTCTCTCTCAGTGCCTCCAAAAAAATCCGTTGATACAAAGAAGAAAGGTAAGATCGTTTTCTGTGGATGCACCTGGAGCATTAACAGAAAGCTGTTACTCTCTGTGTAACGCAATTATTCTTGACTTGTTACAGAGGCACTAGAGGATGATGCTAGTTCAGATGATGAGCCTTTAATTGAAGTTGCCAAGAAAGTAAAGTCCCAACGTCAGGGAAAGTCACCAAGAAAAGCAACTCTGGTTATGAAATCCAAAAGGAACGCTGACAGGAAACAGGGTAGGTGCGAAAATGTGGAAATCAGATCTCATCTAAAATGCTTTTCTCATCGCTCTTGTACCAAAAACGTATTTTTGTTTGTTCTAGTTAAATATGCAGAGTCTTCCACTGACAGCTCAGACTATGAGCCTCTGGCAACAAAGAGGAAGAAGACAAAGGCTGCTAAAGAGCAAAAGTCTTCTGCAAACAGCAAGAATACAAGACCAAAACTTACAGGAAAATCACTAAAAGGTAGGCAGCATGTACAAATATGGACAGAATAACCAGTGTATTTAAAAGGTAAGTACACTGGCATGATCTTAATTACATGTACAGTAGTTCAAGTACTAACTTCTTGGATTTTTAAAGACTCTTCGTCCCCAGACAACAGCTCGGATGAGGATGATGTCCCCTTGGTGAACCTCATTGCCAAGCAGAGGAAACCAGTGAAGAGAAACACAAAGACAACAAAAAAAGCGACTGTATCGCAAGGAAGCGCGTCTAAAAAGAGACAAGGTACTGTAGCAGTAACCACGAGGAAAACTTAAAGCCCCTAAAAATATGGTTTCATGTCTGGAAGTATTTCTGTACAGTCATGACTGAATAACCAATGAATTAACCAAAGTAAGGATAAAAACATCATCAGTTATTATTTATTAAGAGATTAACACAGAAAAAACACTTTTCTTATTCTCGCCCAGAAGGAGACATTTTTAAAACCTCGCTGCTGTCACTGTTTTTATGCAGGGCCGTCAGATGAAAGCTCGGATGATGAACCCTTGATTCATCTCATGAAAAAGACCCGCACAGACAAACAGTCCAATACAAAAACGAGGGCTTCAACCCCGAAGAAGAGAGCAACACCTGCCAAACAGCCAAGAAAGAAAACTTCAGCTGGTAAAGTTTACAGAAATTAAAATGCAAAATCATAACACCAACAGTAGAGGTGCTGCTCAGCAAAACCCCTTACTGTGAAAAAAAAAGTGTGTTGGAAGAATGTATCTTTCAGAAATGTATTTGCTGTTCATATCAGCAGCAGGACTTACTGAGCATGAGGACGTAAATATGTGCACAAAGTGTGAAGATAAAATCTATAAGTTTAAGAATTGCGAGAGGAGACTGAGAGCCTGCTGATTGTATTGCAGCCAATGGAGTGTGACAGCACTCTCCCTATCAATTAAGGTTAAGGTCTCTAAAACTATAACTCCTATGGGAAATATATGTACATTTTGAGAGAGAGGAGGCTTGTGGCAACATTTTAAGGTATGATATGTTTAGATTTTTTTTTCCCGGTCTAAAAAAAATCTCTGCTCTCCCCTCTAAGTTATGATGTCACACACTGATGAGATCTGAAAACTGCTGTAAAAGCCTTCACTTTAGACTTAAATTTCTCCAAAAGTGCAAAAGGTATCACAGCACAGAATACAACTTCGGAAATTCAAAGTTTTGTGCACGTTTTAAGTTTGAATGGAGCCTTTAGACCAACATACAGTATGTCAGAGCAGATGAGTATCAAAGTCAAAAAGGTTCCAACTCAGTTAGATCATTCATCTCATAGACTGCCATTATGGATTTTTATGTTTAGAAATTCATATAAAATCCCTGGAATATGCTAAAAAATAGAAAAGTAATAGCACACATCTGCTGAATGAGCTTCACAGTTTGACATTTGAATGTTTTTTCTAGCACAACGTGTGTAGCAGTTGAAAAGGTCTAAAAAGGTATTGTAGCAGTAACCATGAGGAAAACTTAAAACATCATCAGTTATTATTTATTATTAAGAGATTAACATTCACACAAAAACACTTTTATTCTTCACCAGAAGGAAACATTTTATAATCCTTGCTGCTGTCACTGTTTTTATGCAGGACCGTCAGATGAAAGCTCGGATGAGGAACCCTTGATTCGTCTCGTGGAAAAGACCCGCACAGACAAACAGTCCAATACAAAAACGAGGGCTTCAACCCCAAAGAAGAGGGCAACACCTGCCAAACAGCCAAGAAAGAAGACTTCAGCTGGTAAAGTTCATAACACCAACAGTAGAGGTGCTGCTCAGCAAAACTCCTCAGTGGAAAAACAAATATTTAAAAAAAGTAGTATGTTGGAAGAATGTATCTTTCAGAAATGTATTTGCTGTTCATATCAGTCATGCATGTATGTTTTATAAATGTTTTTTCAGATTTGTCTAGCAACAGTTCAGATGATGAACCCTTAATCAAAACAGCTAGACACCCACAAGTGACCAAAATCTTGAGAATAATACTGGAGAGATGCGATGTCGAAGAAGCTGGGGCGACAGGGAACCTGAACAAAACTAGAACAGGTACTGATTACCTATCCACAACCATGTTGTAATAAAATCTGATAATAAAAGAATAACATTATTCTTAATCTCCAATGCAGAAAGATAGATTACTGAAGAGTTAGAGCACTTGGAGGAATCACCAGAAGTCTTTTGGTAGAAGAAGAAGCAGATGAAACGTACAGCTGCAACAATGAGAAGAGAAGAAATTGCTCCTTTTTTTTTGTCACCTTTCACCTTCTTGACCGGGACGTTTAAACCACCCAGTGGCTCAAAGTTTGAGAAACTTCCCAAAATGTTTTAAATCCCTCGGAGAGACACCTCTTAAACATCCTTTAGTGTTCATGTAAAGATCGACAGTGTGTTTTATATACAGTACATAAATGTTAATTTAAGGGGTTAATAATTTATACTCCAGTTTTTAAGTTTGGGACCAAATTTTGCAAGTTCCTGAAGTATTTTATGTCTATGATGTTATTTTACTATTTGTGCCCGTCGTTTGCTTTTACTGTTTCTTCTAATTTTAATTTTTCAAAAGAGAATAATTTAACGCACAGTGATGTTGCACAGTGATTTCTGCTTTCATACGAGTTGACTGTATACTCAGCATGTTGCAGTGACAATCTGTTGTGTTGGATTAAACTGCTTTCACTATGAAATTCAGGTATCAGTGTCTGTTACTTTCATTCAGGTACGATCTTAACGGTCCACTTCAGATATATTATGGTATATATGGTATTTTATACAGTTAAATTCACTTTTATATCACTCATTGTTAAATGTAATATTTCATGTGTGCCTGGAATTACTTGGCATACCAGCAGCGATGTGTATAGTTATACCTATTACAGTTTATTTTAGTTTAAAGGGGCACACCACCAATTTTACACATGAAGCTCAGTTTACTTGTAATGAGGTAGTAAAAACAGCTGGATAATGTATTTTGTGGCTCTAGAGGGAGCTTTCTAAAGTCTGAGAAAATAATCCTGATTATGTCATCTCAGGTTGGATTTGAAAACAACAAATATAACAGAAAACTTGCATTACAAATTGGGGATGTAAAGTTTGATAGGTTAGGACATTTACAGGGCAGAGAAGGTCTTACAAAAGATGCTTTTGGTTACATTTTGGGAAATTTGGATCCATTGTTTTTGGTCATGACTATTGATATAAATATTTTAGGCTGTGTTGTTTTGATTTTGACTGTTTTGTCTCTTGCAAGTTCCCTTTATTTATGGAAGTGCAATACTGAGTTCCTCTATGCCCTTAAAATTAGTTCAAAATATGTTTTTTTTGTTTGTTTTTTGATTAATTGATTTATGATTAAGATCTCAGAGCCACATTTGATGATTTCTTCTAATTATTTTCTTGTCTGACAGTCAAAAGCCAAAAGATGTTAATTTTACACTGCTATAATCCTGAAAAGCAGCAGATCAATTGATTTTGTGTTGATGATCAATAGATGAATCGATTAAGTGGTTGAATACTAGTTAAAATACAGGATCTTTTCCATTTCCAACAATTTAAGACATGACCACAAGAATAAGATGTATAAGAAATTTAACACCATTTGTATATCTGACAGTTAAATTTCTCCAAAAGTAAAAAAGGTATCACAACACAGAATACAACTTTGGAAATTCAAAGCCTTGTGAACGTTTTAAAGTTTGAATGGAGTCTGTAGGATAAGGGACGTCCGAGCAGTTGAGTCTTAAAATGACAAAGGTCATTTCTCCCATAGACTCCCATTATAAATGTTGATGTTTGTAAATGTGTGTTCAATAAAGCATTTTCAAAAAAAAAAAAAAGGGCACGAGCGCAGCAGCATCCCAGGCGCGAGCCTTTTAGCCCCGCCCCCGCTGTTCTCTGGGTGGGCGGGGCTAAAGGAGACATCTGCGGGGAAGCAGTTCGACACAGGACCGTTACCGTCACAGCTGAGCAGCGGTGCCGAGTTCAGACTTCCAGCACTGTGAACATCACACTGAACACTGTATACAAGATTAATACCTACTTCAGAGAAGAGAAGTAGCTAAACTTGTCACCTGCCCGGTTTAACTCGCAGTGTGTTGACTTAAAGCAGCTTTGGGTTAGCTAACTGCTCGTCAGCTAGCATGCTGCTGTCTCATCACATCACACTTTTGGATTAATTTGATCTCGTCATGACCGAGTTAAGATGTCGGAAGACAGAAACTTTGGAGGGAGATAAAGAGGAGAATGAGCAACCAGATGAGCTGCAGACCACACGTAAGTTTAGCTAAGTTAGCTGTTTGCTAACTGGAGTAATGCGGTTAGCTTTCCTGTGCAGAAACGTCCAGTGTAAACTTTTTTTTCCCAAAGAAATGTTAGGTCTTGAGAAAGCGTCTGATGCAGCTGCTAATCCAGGTGGGTTTGTCTGTTGAGCAGGTGTGAACACGGAGGATGAGGGGAATGTGGCCAGAGGTGAGGCAGATGATAAGCAGCTGAAAGATGAAGGTGGAAAAGAGGGGGAACCTCAACATAAAGAGGAAGGGTCGAACAAAAACGAGCCATCTGTCAAAAGATCCAAGAGCTCGTCCACATGTAAGTTGATGTCCTATATATTATGTGTAGTATTGTATACTTTCAGCACTGCCCAATGTCAACCCTGTACAGCAACATACTGTAAGACTTTTGTAGGACTGTGTCACCTTGACTGTCAAATAAGCAACAGAATCAAAATGATCATGTAAAATAAACCAAATAATACATGTACATGTCATATGTGAAGATTTGCCTTTATGTCAAAACTCCTATAAAAAACGTGTATAAAAAATATTTTTATTGGTCTTTTAAAACATATTCCTGTATCATGAGTTCAACACAAACATGTCTGTATATGTGGGCAGGAAGTTCTCTAACAGCAGCTAATACAATGAAGGCTGCAACTTACGATTATTTTCACTATCGAAGAATCTGCCGATTATTTTCTAGTTGTTTGGTCCAGAAAATGTCAGCTACCTGTGATGTACTGTGTGTTTCTGGGCTCGTTGTTGTCGCTGGTTTATTTGCTGGTGTACTGCTGCACTGGTTCAAACCTAGACAATATAATAATATACAGTACTCTGCAGAAGTTTTAGGCACTAACACCTACTTGGCAGGTCGGTTGTTCCTGCATCTTGGAGAAGTTGCCACAGTTCTTCTGTGGACTTCGGAGTCTCAGCTGCTTCTGTGTCTTCATGTAATGCCAGACTGACTCCATGATGTTGAGATCAGGACCCTGTGGGGGCCAGACCATCTGTTGCAGGACTCATCGTTCTTTTTGGTGCTGAAGATAGTTTTTTTTTATGATTCTGGCTGGACATTTGGGGTCGTTGTCATGCTGCAGAATAAATTTGGGACCGATCAGACGCCTCCCTGATGGTGTTGCATGATGGATAAGAATCTAAAATACCTAAAATGTTTGCACAGTACTGTATATATTCCATTTTAGTGTCAGCTATATGTTAAGGATTTTTCCATGTTATTATTTGTTATGCACAATTTAGTTGCCCAAATTCAACATGTCAGCTCTGGTTTGACTTTCAGTTTTGAGATTCACAGTGATGAACAAATAGACAAATTGGAATACTTAAACATATTTAGTGATGTATATCTTGATTTTTGTTAACTATTTTGATAATCAATTAATTGTTTGAGGTATTTGTTAAGAAAAAAAAAGTCTACATTCTCTGGTTCCAGCTTCTCAAATGTGAATATTTTCTGCTTTCTTTAGTTTACTATGACAGTAAACTGAATATCTTCGGATTGTGGACAAAACACATTTGAAGGCGTCACCTTGGGCTTTGGGAAACAGTGATTGACATTTTTCGCCATTCATTTTCTTCTTCACCAAAAAACTAATTGATTAATTGAGAAATGATCAACAGATTCATCGATTATGAGAATAATCATTAGTTGCAGCCTGAAACTCAACAATAATATGGAGTGAATTCAACTTTAAAAAGAGAGAGAGACAAATTTCTCCTGTCTAAAAGTGTTTAACAGTAACACACTTATTACCATTAATGTCTTACAAGTGATGCTGTTATGTGTGTGTGTGACGTTAACTGTCATGCTTCTGCTCCTCAGCTGGGTTTCTGCAGCGTCTGGTGAGGGTGTTCTTTGGATGTCTGGCAGCAGTGGCTTGTGGCATGCTTTATGCTGGTTATCTCTCTGCCTATCATGACAGGAAGTACTGGTTTTCAACTAGACAGGTGGGTGACTCTTATATAGGTGTTTTGGTTGGATCAACTCACTGGATCAATGCCGTTTTCCACTTCAAGCACTTTACATGTTGTGTCTCAGGATCTGGAGCGTGAAATCACCTTCCAAGGAGGCAGCGGGCTCTATTATTACTACTACAAGCACATGCTGACGGCATCATCTTTTGAAAGAGGTACGGGTATTATTTTTACTTCTCTTTAATAAATATCTAACTGAATATAACATCAAAACTGACAACATTTCGATTTAATCACTTTGAAAATCACTCTCTTGTGTTGTACTCTACTAAATGGTTCCTATGTGGTTTCTGTTTTTCAGGCTTTTATGAGCTGACGATAGATAACAAGACTGTTTCAGGTCAGACCATCAACGCGGTGGAGCGTCTGTCTCTGTATCCAGAGCTCATTACAAGCTTCATATACAGAGTCACAGACAGCCAGGTCAGATGGCTCACACTGTTTGTGTTTGTTGAGTTCAGTTTTATAAAATGCTACAAGAACATTGTCTTTACTCTTAACAGTTTCTCCTAAATGTGTCTAGTTGTGACCATGCTACAATAATATGTGTCTTTTACTAGATGGTAAAACTTTTTGTATGATGGCAGATGTATGTGTATTTTTCACAACACACTATGGTACTAAATCACTACAATACCTTGTCACCAAGCAAATAAACACTGGACCCAGGCTTTTGCAGACTGAGTCTCCTCCATTGCCAGAAGGATGTTTTGTTGCATAGCAAAGCAATGAATACTTTTGAGACAGACTTCTTGCCTTTATTGGACAGTTATTGGCAAAGAGGCTGACAGGAAATGAGGGGAGAGAGATGGGTATGACATGCAATAAGGGTCCCTTGCCGGACTCGAACTAGGGACATAGCAGTTATGTGGCATGCACAGTAACCGTTCAGCTACTGAGACGCTCCATGACCATTGAACTTAAGCTGGATTGTATTGTAATGTACTCTGACAAAGTACTGCAATAGCCAGTGAAGTTTGCATGTTTTAAGTTTGCTTTTCTTATGAGCATAAAGAAAAAGGTGATAATTGTTGCTGCTATCAAAAAAGATTTGTTCAACTTTTCATTTAAGGAGCACAAATACAATCTGCTTTGTAGTTGTTTAGCGTGTGAAATAACTACAGATGCTCTTGCTGGTTTGTATTTGTTCAATATGACAAAAAAAAGAGAAAAACTGGCGAGGACATCATACTCCTGTAGCCAGCATCAATCACATCCACAACAACACAGACTAATTAATTGTTCTGGCAGAACAATTAATTAGTCTCAGGGCAGCAGGATGACCTAAAACTGAGAACACTGTAGAAGTTTGACATTATTAGTATACAGGCATAAAAAGATAAAAGTATACTAGCTTTTTGATGTTTTTACTCGCACATAATTGGTCTCAGCTGATATTTCTCTCCCTCTGCCTTCAGGATTTTGTGGAGCCAATCTATTTCTATATTGGAGCGGTTTTCGGCCTCCAGGCGGTCTACGTCACGGCCCTCTTTGTGTGTAGCTGGGTGATGAGTGGCACTTGGGTGGCTGGCATGTTGGCTGTGGCCTGGTATGTTATCAACAGGTGAGAGGAGTTTTGTCACACTGTTCACACCTCATACATTAACGTGTTAAGTGTGTTTGTGCCTCATCATGTTTCTTCCTTTCATCAAAGTGGATCAATATGGTGAAGCTACTTTCTTTTTATGACCGCTTCAAGTCTTGCTTGTGAACTTAATCATACTTGTGCTACTGTTAAGACAAAGAGGAGTCTGGGTGGTGAAGCTTAAAAATGCCTCCTGTTTTGAATCTCAAGTTCTCTACTTTATAATTCTGCTGTGGCTTATTTCTCCCTCAGACCAGATACAACCAAAGTGGATCATGCCATCCCTCTGCGAGACAACTGGGCTCTGCCGTACTTTTCTTGTCAGGTAGCAGCTTTGACTGGATTCCTGAGTAACAACATCAGCTCTGCCACCGAGGTGAGCCTCTCATGATAATTATTTTTGTAATTATCCTTAATAAAAGCTATATGTAACACTGTATTTACACATGCTGAAACTTGACTTCTCTGTAGATGTTTTGCTATCTCACCATGAGTGCCACCACCTTCACCTTCCTCCTGGTCTGGGAACACAGCCACTATGTGCTCTTCATCCAAGGCCTCTGTCTTTTCCTGCTTGACTCTTTTGACCTGGTGCCGCCACGTAAGGTAACCTCAATCCTGTGTGGTAGTTGGAAAGTTGTTAATAAATGTAAGATATGTATAAAGAGTTAAATTCTATTATCTTTTTAATTATAATGAGCTTAGAATATTCAAGAACAGACGTGTATTACCAGTATTTAGCAGGTATAAACACCTGTTTGTACAGTAAATATATGACTGTTTCTCTTCTCTTTCTGTGTGTCTTTCTCTTGTTTGGACAGATGGCTGACATTCACAAAGTGTACCTCAGCTCCTTGTTCCTGGCCTACTTGTTTCAGTTTCAGAACCCGACCCTGCTCAGCTCGCCTCTGCTCAGCCTGCTGATTGGCTCAGTGCTAGCGAGGTACTTCCAGGTAGAGTTAGCTGCTCCCTCACGTCAGAGTTCAGTCAAATGACATATTACTTGTTTTTACTTGCATTGAATCTCAGCTGGTTGAATGTTAGTGCTGGAATGAGAAGTCAGTAAATTGATTATTTGATGAGCAGAAACTTTCTTCGCCTAATTTATCAAGTTATAATGATAGAATTCTCTCTATCATATCATTTAAATATATAATACCTCCAATTTTATAGGGTCTGAATCAGAGGAACACCATCTCAGTGCTGTTTTCTGTTTCTATTCCAGCAAAAGATGAAGAAGGGACCTCTGGTGGCCAGAATAATGAAGCTTTTCCTACATTTCCACCTCGTCTTCACCACAGGGATCACCTTCAGTTATTTAGTCAAGGTAAAGCTACAAGAAAATGGGTTAAAAGCATTCAGTGGCAGTTATTATATAGTTATATTACATTATTGGATAATAATCTTTGTTTTTTCCATTTACAGAAACTTATACCTGTAAGTGAAAGTGACTTCATATTGAAGTTCCTTGAAGTAAAATTTGGGCTCAACACAACAACGTGAGTGACAGACACTGCATTAAGAATTTAGACTCAAATTATGGACATGTGTCTCATGTACATACATGCAGGCAGAACTTTGGCAGCATGTCGTATCCTCTGTGGTTTTGAACAGTAGCCATATCAGTGAATATGCTATTTTCTGTCTCTATAATCTAATCTAAAGTAATCTAATAGCAATATTTTCTTTCATTCTACATTAGTGACTTTGTTACCAACTTCCTGCTGTGCCAAGAGAGTTTCCAGACACCCGGTCAGGACTTATTTCTGCGACTCACGCAGGCCTCAGTCCTTCCCTTCTACCTCCTGGTGCTGTCTGTCTGCCTGCTGTCCACCCTGCAGACCATTTACAGAAGACTCAGGTCAGAGGCTTGTGGTGTTAATGACATTACTCTTTGAGCTGGCGATCAAAAGGCTGATTAAGGGTCTTGTGGTGAGTAAAGACACATTCATCGTGGTTTTCACTTCCTTACAGCGGCCAGCCGATGAAAACCAACCTCAAACTAGAAGACGGACGAATAGGAGAGCAGCCAGAGGTCATCTATCATGTTTTTCACACGCTGCTTTTTGGAGGCCTGGCTTTGCTGTTTGATGGGTACGTTTGTTAGTGGAAAATGTGTTTTCAGAATTTAGATTTTTAAAATACGTCTGTAGTTGATGAAGCTTTGATTCTGGCACAGCTGGAGACTGACTGTGTTCTTTCCTCCTGCAGGATGAAATACTTATGGACCCCGTACGTCTGCATGTTTACAGCGTTCGGTGTTTGTTCTCCAGACATCTGGATGACTGTGTTCAAGTGGCTCAAACTGAGGTCCATACACCCTGTTGTACTGGTGAGTGTCCACTGATATTCAGTCTTAACAGCAGACATGATCTATTAAAACATATTGACAATAAAAACAACAACGTTTTGATGTTCAATTCACTCTCAAATAGTCAAATATGTCATGTTATTTTTGCTATTTACTAACCTTATGTTACTTATGTTATACATCACCATAACACAGTAACCTAATTCACTAAGTTTATAAAAAATAGAAGTGACTCATATCATCATTACTGTAACTCAAAATAGCAGAATAATCTGAACAAATGAGGAATCATCCAGGTTCTGGTTCATACTGTGTTTTTGTTCTTTTGTTTCTCTTTTACTCTTCAGTCTCTGATCCTGAGCACAGCCGTTCCCACCATCATCGGTTTCAGTTTGTGGAGAGAGGTGAGATTTTTCGGCTTTTTTTAAATTTCACAAAGCTCTTTTATTTGAGATATTTAAAGCCACATTACATCTGCTCTCTTCCGTCTTGCAGTACTGCCCTCGAGTCTTAGCGGAGTTGTCTGATCTGCAGGAGTTCTACGACCCAGATACAGTAGAGCTGGTCAGCTGGATCAGGTGAGTCATCTCATTCTTCAGATGTAAGATATACTTTTTTTCTCCAGGATTATTTTTTTAGATTGTTAGATGAGTTTGCTTGCATTGTCATAACTGTATTTCCAAAGATATCTGTTAAGTCTTTGTTGTGGTATCAAATGTCTTCTCTCCTCTCTCTTCCAGGACGCAGGCTCCGGCAGCAGCTGTGTTCGCAGGCAGCCCTCAGCTACTGGGGACAGTCAAGTTGTGTTCAGGTTCGGCGGTGACCAGTTTACCGCTTTACTCGGACATCAACCTGCTGAGGAGGACTGAAGATGTGAGTGTCTTAAACAGCTGAGAGACATTTATCATTAGGAGGAAAAACAGGAGACACTTAGAAAATAATTGAAAACACGACTTGGTTTTTAAAAAGACTAGATTATATAAATCCTCAGGATATAAAGAGGTGTTTGTTGAACCAATTACTGATGTTAGATAATGTATTATAGTTATAAATAATTCATGTTATGTTGTTGCTTGAAGTAATGATAAATCATATATTTTCAACATGTGTTACCATTAATTAGTTAGTAGCACTTTTTTAATAACCACTTCTTTTTTTTTTCCTCCTCTTGTAGACTTACCAGGTGTATGCGATGAGATCTGCGGAGGACATCTATAAGATTCTGACCTCTCAGAAGACAAACTATGTGATTGTCGAAGAGTCGATTTGTAACGAGCTCAGTCACAATAAGGGCTGCAAGATCAAAGACCTGCTCGACATCTCCAATGGACACGTGAGTCGCTCTTCTTCTACCGCAAGAGAAACGCAGAGCTTTTGATAAGAATTCAATGAATAAAAACTCGAAAATCTTCAGAAAGGTTCTTAGAAGAACAGAATTCGTTATCTGGCGACCATGCAGTCTTTATATAATACATAAAAATCACCAGAGCTGGTAGGTTTTTATACAGAGAAGAATGTGCTCATTCTTTTCAGTTTATTATTACATGCAACACACCACTACCATACAGCACTGAACATACTGTAAGTAGATATTGAATAGACAGACATGCAAATGCTGCTCTTATTTAAAAAGAAAGGTAATTACAATGAAGGGACTTCATATAAATAAGGTCAACGTATCTTAACTTTCCAAAGAGGCCTCGCTCTTGAAAACATGGTGTCGATAACGAGATGAGATATTAATTCATGATCTGTGTGCTCTCGTCCCATTCAGGTAGTTTATGACAAAGGAGAGATCTACTCCTTCTCGAAGCATGGGAGATTCTGCCACGAGATAAAGATGAACTACTCGCCCTACACGAACTATTTCACCAGAGTTTTCTGGAACCGCTCGTATCACGTCTACAAAGTGAACTCCGTCATCTCCTTTCAGTACTGACAGCAGCTTCCCCGCCTCCCCGCTGCTGAGACTTGACTTGAACCCGTCTCTCCTCCACGTCATATCCACGGTGTAACACAAAGCACTACAACATGTGTGTTTGTGTGTTTATGTGTGTGTGTGCTCAGAAAAATGTCAAATCACTGTTTGCTCTGTCATCTGAAACGCTGCGGTGTGGACGGTGAAACTGCTAATTTGAACCAACAGGGATCTACTGAGCACATCGTTTGAAATCAACAGAAACGGACCCTGTTGCAGTTGAAATATGCCATATTAATTATTACCGTAATGTACTGTACTGTAGTTTTATAAGCCATGCGTTACTGTTACTGTGATGCATTTAATGAAGGGGGAGGTTAATATGTTGGTCTGCTTTGTACAGAGCAGCCGTTTTAGACTCATGATCTTTTGATGACAACTTGTATCATCATCTTGAGACAACAAATAGGGCTCATATTATCTCATTATGATAATGATTTAGTTATAATGATGATGTCTTGACATAATTGTCTTCTGATCCTAACTTAAATGTCTCTTTATCTTGGGATAATCATGGTCTATCCAGTTTAATCACGGAGTCATTGTTGTTGGCTTAAAGAGATCAAACATAGCAAAAATACAAGAGGATAAACTAAGTAGTGGTCTTACACATAATATTAGTATTACCGCCATTTGTTATCCTGAAATAATGTAATAATGATGTCTTGATCAGGAGAAAATAGTTCGATATTTGGAGACATGATTTAGTCTTGTAACTATAATCTTAAATCAATGAGCATCTACCACAACACTGTAGTTTATATCAAGAAGATTAGATCGTATTCTGATCATAACAATCTAAAGATAATATGATAATCAAGACTTAAATTTAAATACTGGCAAGCATAGCTGCTCTCGCTCTGACACTTTGTGCTCTTGTTTCCTGACAGAAATACTTTATGCAGGGCATATTTATGTATGTATGTGTGTGTCGTATACTTTACATGTCGGCTGCTTTTATGCTTAGCTTTGATGGGGGAGAGTGTCTCCCTCTGTGGTGTGATGTCAGTCTGCTAAAGGGAAGTGGGCAAGTAAGGGTGATCAGACGACACCCTGCGGAGTTTAAGAAGAGTTTCAGGTTTCTCAAGTCTGTCTTAAAACAACAGTCAGATGCTCAAATTAACATTGAGATGGGGTTTGCTTGCTGTAATCGTTCCTGCATTAGAACATCCCTTCCAAATACACTTAAAGTGATGGGAGACACAGCACGCGAAAATGTATTTAAAAGTTTATCTGAAGATAATATGAGGCTTCAGCTAGTCAAATAAAGGTGACATCGTCCACAGTTAGTCTTTTTTAGCATAAAATTCCCCCTTTGTGTCTTTACGGACAGTGTTTTCCTGTTGAGCTGCAGTGAAAGGCTCGTAATAAAAAGAGGAAATATGGCACTAAAAAGACTAAAACATTGAAAGATATTGACTTGATTTGATGACTGAAGCTTCATACAAACCTTCAAATTAATATTTGCACATTAGGTGTATTTTGACCCTTGTCACTTACATTATAAATGCATTATGAAGGGATCTTCTAATAGTATGAACAGGAGGAATGATTACAACAAGAAAAACATGTCCTGGTTTGTTCGGACACCTGACTGTTGTTTTAGGACAGACTTGGGAAATATTATGAACCCGTCCTTTAAGAGTTCATATATATTATATCTGCTGCCAGCCAGTGAGTATATTTGTTAGAAGAAAGAGAAGTTTCGATATCAGATATGAGTTGCTTCGCTCACCACGAACAGAAGATTAACGTGCTCTGCTTTTGACATTTGTTGTCTTTGATATAGAGCAGCTCTGTACATCACACATTGTATCACACTGGTGACCGACATGTTGATCCGACTACCCAGAACGATAGAAACAAACATCTGTGAACTTTCAGCCTTAAAAGGGTAGTTGAGGCTTGTTCTGAACTTATCTCTGTTGCTTTGCCTTGGTGACTTTTTCTTTTTCTTCATCTCGATGCCTTACGTTGAGAGGAGGAGGGAACCGGCAGGTTTTGTCTGAAGGATGCGCCGTCGCTGCTGCTGCTGCTGCCATCTCTGTATCGATCACCTCTTCAGCTGTGTCTAAGACTGATCGTTTCACACTCCCCGTGTTTTGTTACCTGAAGTGTTTTCGGTGGTGAATTCCTCCTGGTGCTATCATGCAAGTCTTATCGATAACTGTCCCGCTGCAAAAGGCCATGTAGTGAATCTTAGGTTTTATTGAATTTCTGATGGAAGTTAACAGTGTGTTTGAGTTGATAAATACAAAACTGTCCATATGTTGCCACATTGTGATTTTTGTCCCGGTTTGTGCTGATTTAAATGTCTTTTTCATGTCATAAAACATTTCATTTGACTCATGTCGTCTTGATAAATGTGAAAGAGTTGCAGAGAAACAAAAATACAACTTCATATCTTACAGTTTATTTTCGCTTTTGCAATTTTCTTGTTTTCTGTTTCTTTTTACAAAGATCAGACTAAGCTTTTGATTGTGTCTCATTTTCATTTGTCATTTTTATCTTTTCTGTCACATTCTCTCTCACAGTTATTTATTAAGTATTTTGGCTGATTAGATCCTCTTTCAGGACAGTGTGTGCACAGACTGTCGTCACTCTCATGTTAACTTTTTTTTTTTTACACTTGTTATGGTGGGAAATATCACACCTTCATCGTTATTTTAGTTACCAAGAATGTGGTTACATTATGTAATTCTTACCTAACCCCAATCTGATAAGAGGTCTAATCTGCCAGATCAAGTGAGAAAACCTGTGAGGGTGTGAAGGGTCTTTAATCTTTTCCATTTGAATTCTGAACTTTCACTTTCAGGTTTTAGATATACTGTCCATATTAAAAGAACCTTTTTACAGTATCAGTTGCCAAATAAATATCAAATTTCCGTGTTCAATGAGCTCCTAAAGTCCCTATAGATATTTGTTTGTGTTATATATTTTCTTAAAAAACATAACAAAACAAAAACATTGGTAATTATTAGTATCCTCACTTAAATTTAACATTTCCCTCGTCATTTTATGTCTGGATAAAATTGTACTCCACAGAATTTAACTTAAGAGCCTGAAATCAAGTAACACATAAGTGAAGTTCAGTCTCATAAATCTACATTCAGTCATGTTTGTGTTATAAGCATAGCAGTTCTTACTACTTAATACTTACAGTATTACTAAAAAAAGGTTACAAGCAGCCCTCAAACTAATTAACAGTGGTGGAATAAGTATTCAGACTTCATTACTTTAGTAAAAGTACCAATACAGCATGTAAAGATACTCCATTACAGTAAATGTCCTGCATGAAAAATCCTACTTCAGTAAAAGTTAAAGTTAAAGTATTGCAGTAAACGTAGTGGTTTTGTCCCTCTGACTGATATATTATTATATATGACATCATTAGATTATTAATACTGAAGCATCAGTGTTAGAGCAGCATGTTACTGTTGTAGCTGCTGGAGGTGGAGATAGTTTCAACTACTTTATATATAGTTAGCTAGTTTAGTCCAGTGGTTCCCAACCTAGGGGTTGGGCCCCTCCAAAGGGTCACCAGATAAATCTGAGGGGTCTTGAGATGATTAATGGGAGAGGAAAGAAGAAAAAACAAAGTTCTGATACACAAATCTGTTTTTTCTCTAATCTTTTATTTTTGGTGAAATATTGGATCATTTGAACATTTATTGAAATTAAACCATGTGAGAAGTTTAGAGGGAAAAATCACTATTTGGTGGAGCTGTTAACAACTCATTGACATCTGAAATGTGACCCCGACTACACACTGCTTTTTGTAAGACGTCAAAATTCAAAAAGGTTGGAAACCACTGGTTTCATCTTTAACAATGTGTTGTATTTTAAACGCTTGTTATATTATCCATTGTGTCAAATCTTCATCTGAAAAGTAACTAAAGCTGTCAAATAGTACTTGAATATGTACTTAGTTACTTTCTACCACTGCTAATTAACTATCTTTTACGCACATAAATTATGTTATATTCAGAGACATTTAACGATAGATGTCTGCATGTGCGCGCTTACGTATTAATGAAAAAGTTATAAGAATGAGACCATAAATGTATATATCCATAAATGAGAGATTCACAGAGTATAAATATGCGCACATGTGGCGCCGCTGTGAGTCTCCCTGACGACGAAGCGGAACCGGAATTACGACGGAAAGACGTCGGAGCGCAGAATGAATTATGTGAGAATCAAACAGTCTGTGTAGCCCCACCAGCACTTTGGAGATTTTGTTGTACATTTAGCACTTATATCTTCTGCTTGATCATTTTGGCTTGTTAAGGTAAGAAAACCCGTCCGTTAGTGCGCGGACCAGGCTGTAGAGTTCAGCTAGTTAGCCGTAGAGTTAGCCCAAACACCGCTGGTTTCAGACACAACAGAGAGTGGAGGGGGTGCGCTTGATTCTGTAACCATGGCAGCCCCGAGCCACCTTGGGTCGGTCATACTCGGACAGTTCCATTGGACTAAGTTGAAATCTCCGCCCACTCGGGACTGCGCATAGTTACAAATTAAAGCTCCTCTGGCCACTACATGAAATTAAAACATCATTATTAGCTAACTAGCTATCCACTTTCACTAACTTATTTAGCCAGTCATGGAGGCAGCACCGCGTATAAATGTTTGCCTCCTTGGGAGATACAGATATTTAAACCGCTTCTATAACCACTTATTGTACTATACTGCATGTACACAATATATACAGAATTTAGCTAACGTTGTGTGCTTCAAGTAGGAAATTAAACACAAATTTATTTGTGTACAAAGTGTTGGAAAGTAAGTACATTTACTCAAGTACTGTACTTGAATCTTGTACTTGTACAGTATAATTTTGACGACTTCTGTTTGACGACCATTTGACATCTTAGATTCTTATATCACAAGTTTAAAAGAGTTACTCTAGTGATTTGGTATTACACTTCCATAAAGTTGGCGGACTTGCCTACAAAGAAAAATTGTCAAAATTGAAGTACTACATTTACCGTGATGTACATGACTTGTGCATGTTACTGCGTGACCTACTATAATGAGTCTTTTTTGTCTTTTATTCTCTTTTAATGCATTTTTTGTACTTTTAACAGTCTTTCTTGATGCTTTGATTTTATTGTGTGTAACTAAGTTTTGCCATTTAATTTATCTATGTCAAGCGTTTTTGAGTGCCTTTTTAATAGCTCTGTATAAATAAACTGTATTATTATTATTATTATTATTATTATTATTATTATTATTACTAATGTGTAAGAACAAGAAATGCAGCGAATTGTCACGTTTGAGAACTCTGAAAATTATACGATTGTCAAAATAGTTGCCTTTTTTAATTCAGCTTCAGTCGATTAATTGTTGCAGCGCAACTCTTATTATTCAAGATGTTATTATAAAACAGTTGCATTGACCTCAGTCTTATTTTTTAAATTATGTAGCTAAGAAATTTTGTCCACTTCATACATGCCCTCTGTTGAAATGTTCATCGATGCCCTGTTCACATCACCCTTCACATCATAAGTCAAACAGGTTTTATTATGTCGTAAAAGGTAAATTTGTATCACTGTTCACCAGGGGAGGATGAGTGCGGAGGCGGCGGACCGAGTCGCTGCTGTGGCCAGCAGTCGGCCCAGCACGCCTCTTCAGACCTCCTGGTTTGAGTTCCTCCTGGACGGCAGCCTGCTGGAGAAACACCTGGAGAAGTCAAACCCAGGTACAGCTTTTATTATACACTTACAGCGGTCTGATTATTACCAATATAATAAACAGAATGAAGAAAATGTCAAGCATAAACGTGTTATACAGATTTTCCCTTTTAATAAATATATGTTTTAACTGGCTTAAAAAAATACCAAATGACTCCTGACATCACAGATCTGTGGAACAAAATGGTGTGTGTGCATGTTGGTCCATATAAAGTACATATGTGTGTGTGTTTCAACAGATCCGACACCGGTGCAGCTGATCATCCAGTTCCTGGAGCAGGCATCCAAACCCTCAGTGAACGAGCAGAATCAGGTGCAGCCTCCAGCAGACAACCGCAGGAACCGCACCCTGAAGCTGCTGGCTCTGAAAGTAGCCGCACACATGAAATGGGATCTGGATTTACTTGAGAAAGGGTGAGTGTGAGTGTGTGTTGAGGCTTTTAATTCAAAATCAACAGTATGTCTTAACTGCGATTAATGCCTGTACCTGAAGATTTGAAGCTCTCTGTTATGTTACCCTTTAAATTACGAAAGTCTAATTTTTCAACATATATTTGAAGGATAAAAGCTAAACTACTTTACTAGAAAGTCAGAGATGTAAAGTTAAATGCTGCTGGCTGCTTTCTAACAAGTATTACAGCCTGTTACCTCACTGGATGTAATAATCTATCCTTCTTCCCTGCCAGCTTGACCATTCCAGTGTTAAATATGTTACTGAACGAGCTCCTGTGTGTGAGCAAAGTACCGCCAGGGGTGAAACATGTGGACCTGGATCTGTCCACTCTGCCTCCTACCACAGCCATGGCTGTTATCATCTACAACCGCTGGTGAGTGAAACACCAGGACAACAGACATAAAACTGTGGTCAGACAGACCCAATCAGACACAATTGTTGTCAAATAATTTGTTATTTATGAATCTTAGTTAAATAACAATTCACACATTCATATAAACTGATATAATTTTTGACATCTAATTTTTAGATTTGATACTTTTGTAGACAGATAATAGTGGAAGGAGACGGAAAGAAATGCCACATGCAACAAATTTCCATTGAAGTACATCATAGAGCAGTGATTCACCAGGACAAAAACTTTGCATGCTTTTTCTGATTAACTTGGCCGTTTTAAGCATCAGTTGAGTACATAAATTGCTGGCGATATATCCAATCAGTGTGGTACAACAAAAATTTTGACCCTATATGTCCGTTTTTTTTCTTGTGTCAAAGGGCCATCAGAACCATCGTGCTGAGCAGCTTTCCAGAGAAACAGACCAAACCGGGACCTCACCAGATGAACATGTACGTTCTGCTCATTTTTTTCCTTCATATTTCAAACAAGCCCAAGTTGTTTACAGAGCAAATAGAAGATTTGTTTGTGTTTAGCTGAAACTTTGTGCAGCCTCCAAAATGTCCAATTTGCTTTTTTAAGTGGTGAGTTTGAGTCCACAGAAAGACATTAGTGACTTATTTTCCTTCGGTGTGTCTCAGGTTGAATGTTGTGCAGCAGGAGAAAGAGATGACCGACAACATCCTCACTGTGGTGAGTGAACATGTTTTTGATGCATATAGTGGAAATCCTCAAATATATTGTTCAGACCACTGCTGATGTTGAATAACATTTTATCCATGTTTTAGAGTCATTTCAGTGATAACCTTGATTTTATAAAGGTTTGGATGAACAACATTTCATCAAATCACCTTTTCTAATAATCCCTCTTGTGTGAGATTCTAAGAGATTGTCTTGTACTTCACTGATACTGTTTCTTTCTTCTTATATGACATTATTCCTTCAGTTGAAAGAGCAGGCGACCGACTCCATCAGCGTCCTGGAAGGAGCTCTGCAGCTGAAGAAAGACTTCTACGTTCACACGCTGAGGACTCTTGATCTGCTGGCTGCTGATGCCGCTGCCAACGGAGAGACGGAGTCCTCGACCGCAGGGCTTCGCATCAGTGCTGATGAGTTACACTGTCAGGTCGGTGGACAATTAATCCAGATAAATGTGTGCATCAGATCTGTGTGATTACAACTCTTAAATTTGGCATTTTGAATCCGCTGAAAACTGAAACTGTTGCTGAATGTGCATCTTATCTTTGATTTTAGTATGTAGTCCCAGTTGAAAATAATTGACTGTATAGTTCATGGTGAACTGAAACCAAAATTTGTCTAATTTTTCTTGGTTTGTTTTAGGTTCATTATGATTTGGGAGCTATTTTCTTCCAGCAAGGCTGCACAGACCAGCCAGCGTTTGAAAAAGCCAGAGATCACTTCAGACAGACAAAGGAACTGTTAAAGAAGGTAGACTCATTGTGTAATGTTGTTCTTTGTAATCCTGTAATGACAGTTTCATAACTCAACTATGTTCAGATTTGTCTCATTTTAATACAATAAACTATTCCCATAAGGATTTTAAGAAATCAGTAGTATCAGAGTTATTCCTGTTTGTCTTTCAGTTGGACTCGACGGTCCATGTTCACCTGGATGAGAAGCGACTGGCCGGCTACTGGAACGCCTGCAAAGCTTTGACTGGAGACTGTGACTCCTCTGACTACCAGTCCTCTACCTATGATCAGATCAATAGTCTGATCAGGACACACAACTACCAGGTTAGAGCTGATCCTGCACTGACATTAAAGCTCTTCAACGTTTATGTAAAAATACATCTGGGACTACAACATGAAGAGAAAGATATGATGGAACTTGGTGCAAATACACTGGAATTTTTGTATTTGTCAAAACATACAATATATGCCCAAGATACATTTAATGAGTAAATAATAATCATTTTGGTCATTTTTTTAAGGAAAAATGCCAAAACATTTGCTGGTTTCAGCTCCTCAAATGTGATTTAATGCTTTTCTTTGTCATACATGACAGTAAAGTGAATATTATTGTTTTCAACTGTTTGGTTGTAAGACATTTAAAGACATAACATTTGGCTCTGGTAAATAATATCAGGCTTTTTTCACTATTTTCCATCATTTTATAGACACGATTAATTATTTAATCATGAAAATAATCATTAGTTGTAGCCCTAATAATGAGTAATGTGACATTTGGTAAAGCTCCAGCTGTAAACTGAAGATTATTGAGTACAAACTACAAGGACATTTGACTAAATGGAGGTATTTATTAATTATGTGTAGTACTTTTTATATATCACGTAGAACTTGTAAATAAATTCTGCTTCCACTCTTACAGGCTGTCATCGAAGCCTTCATCAAAGACAACGTGACACACAGTTTGCCAAACCACTTCAGACGGTCGGTTCTCAGGGAGTTTCTGTACAAAGTCCAACAAGGGTGAGACGACAATTCATTCCAAAACTAGAACTCATACAAACATAACAGTGTTTATCTTTTATAGGCCTATAAATGTGTAACTACTATTGATACATGGTATTACTTGCATTGGTTATCCATGAATAACATGTTATTAAGTTTTAATGAAATCATTTAAATCAATATGTCTCATCAGATAATTAATTACTGTGGTAAGAAGCCATGTAATAAGTAGAGTTATCTCTGTGCAGAGAAACGGGGCTGGATGAGGTTTGCCACAAGCTGTGTGTTTGCAACGCTGTCCGAGATGCTCTGGAAGGAGACGTCCTCTGCGTACGTTTCCAGCAGGTGCTTCTTAAGCCCAGTAAACGAATGGTGGACTTCATTTTAGAGGTAAGGAGCTCAAAAATCCTTAAATATCTTAAATAAAGGCGCAGAACAATCACTTATATGTGATTGTAGCAATAAAGCAAAAAACCCTCTGATTATGAAAAGTTAAGACGTGGGGAAAGCTGTGCTGAGGTTTGAGGAGTTAAATGTGTAACTTGTGATTTGCCAGGTGATGGTAAAATTTCATGTCGCTGCAAATTTGAATATGATTTTTCTTCGTCTTACAGGTTTGCACGCGATCATTGGAAAAGGAGCGTCCATCAGAAACATCCAGAAGAAACATGGCCAATTTTATGAAGTGAGTGACATACAGCAGAGTCACTTAACTGTCACATACAACAAACGGATGCAGAGATATGCTGACAGTTCATGTGGTGACATGACACGCTGGTGTACTACATATAGGGACCATAAAACCTGAATTTAAGGAATTGCAGAGCCTACCGTGGTGCAGATCAATGTGCAGTATCTTCTTCACAGTCTGCATGAGTTCTTCATTAAACAGCTGTGATTTGACATCATACTGCTGCTGTGTGTCAATCACCTTTTTTAATGAGACCATTCATGTCGTGCAGGACTTTGTGTGAAAGACTGGAGGATCTGTCTCTGGTATTTGTGGTGTCGTCTCATAAGCTCTTCATGGAGCTGCTGAAGGAGGAAGAGAGGAAGGTCCTGGTGGAGCAGATGAGGAAGAGGTCGGCCACGATCAACCTCAGCGCCAAGCCTCTGCCTTCCTTCTATGACATTCCAGGTACAGAGTGTGTGTGTGTGTGTGTGTGTGTGTTGTAAATGCTCAGTGGCACATTTCAGCAGGTCTTTGAGATTGTGACTTCACGTATATTTTTGGTTTGTTTCTCCAAAGCTTCAGCGAGCGTGAACATCGGGCAGCTCGAGCAGCAGCTCATCCTCTCCCTGGAGCCGCGCAGGATCAGGCAGATCCTCATCGAACTCCACGGCATGGCCGAACGACCCTTCTGGAGGGTCAACAGTAAGGTCAGAGGTCAACAAACTGATAGTGGAAGAGATATTAACTCAAGTGCTAATATCACAGATATTCAGTATTTTTTATTCTACATTTATATTTTAGATATTAAATTTGATATATGTATTAGATATTTTATATCCTATTATGGAAATTGGTGACATTAACTTTTACTTTAATGCCCCTATTTAGGATTATTATTTAAACAGTGTACATAAACATTTCCTATGAAGACATATTTTATATTATTACAGCTGTATTTTACTATACTGTCATCCATTTTTTTACCATTATCCAGTTAACTCTGCTCACAGGAGGAGGTATAGTTGTTGACAACTACATTAACAAACACTTATATCTGATTACTACTGCATTATAGTGTGTTATAAACATTTAATAACGTTAATGTACTGCTTATAAATGCTAAATAGGGGGACTTAAAGTGAAGAGTTACTGGAAAATGCAATATCACTTCCTTATCAGATATAATGAAAAAGACATACTGACACAATTAAAACATCATTTTCTGTGTGTGTGTGTGTGTGTGTGTGTGTGTGTGTTCAGTGGGAGGTTCCTCCAGACTACATCAACGTGATCCTCGGTATTAAAGACAACCTGACCAAGGACCTGGTTTACATCCTCATGGCCAAAGGCCTCCACTGCATATCAATAAAGGTATGATTACATTATCAGTGCTCAAAATTGTAACTTATTTCAAAAATACATTTCATGGTAAGAGGAATTTTCCTCTTCGTTATGCATCTAAATTAAAAAGTTGGACAGTTACTGATTGGTAAAGGTTGTTTTATGTTGTGGATATCACATAAAAGTGATAATAATGATGTTTTTCTGTTGTCTCAGGACTTTGTCCATGCACGGCAGCTTTTCTCCGCCTGCCTGGAGCTGGTTACTGAGTTCTCACCAAAGCTGAGGCAGGTGATGCTAAACGAGATGCTGCTGCTGGAGGTCCGCGCACACGAGGCGATGGCGGCCGAAGGCAGCAAGGAGCGACCGCCCCCCGACCTGGTCAGCAGAGTCAGGGGCTACCTGGAGATGAGGATTCATGGTGAGTGGATGGTGACAGTGTGGAGTCATTATCTGATCTGTACTTGCCTGTACTTTGTTCAAAACTTCTGGTTTTGTCAAAGCTAGTCAGTATATAAAAGCTGTTCCTAATATTTTTACATTTAACTCACCAGCCTAAAGTAGTTTAAACAGTATCAGCTCTTCAGATGCTCTAAATATTTGAGTATCCTTGTTTTTTTTGTCTCCAGATCTGCCTCTTCGTCAGGTGGTGGGAGAGGAGTGTGTCGCCTTCATGTTGAACTGGAGGGAGAACGACTACCTGACTCTGCAGGTGCCACCGTCTCTGGTCATGAACAACCCGTACATCAAGGTAACTGTTACAGCCTCCTTGTAGCAGATAAATACTATCATTGTTTCTTACACTTGATTCTACGAGCATCTTTCAGGTTACTGGTCCAGGAAACATTTTTGTAGGTTACAAAATAGTTAAATATGTCTTATTATTTTTTATTCTTTATTTGGATCCCCATTAGCTTCCACAAATTGGTCGCTAGTCTTCTTGTGCCCACAGGAAGCATAAAGTTTGATTTAAATGTCCCTGAGGGACTTAAATCTTTGTATGCTCTGCTGTTATGAGCTCACTGAACTCATAAAATCTTCAATAAAGTTGATTTATTCTGACAAAATGTAGACAGCTGCTATAATCGGCAACAAAACACAGTATCTAAATTCCCTTGAATATCAACACACACAGGCAGACGTGGTTCAAAATGAACTTCTTGAACTCAGATTTTCCGCTTAAAGTAGCTTTCAAGATAGAGAAACATATTTACATCACATTGTGTAAGCCACACGATTATTATAAAGTATTGTGCATGATTTTATACCAGTTCCCCGTAATTTAAAAGGACATGTTTGGTACCTTTGGAAACAATGGGATCTCCATTTGAATTCAAAGTAAATCTATGGGTTCAAATAGCGAGTTTGTAAGGATGGTGGGTCTGACATGGTTGACACAGTCGAGACCTGATGTGGTTTTCATTTGTCCCCCCTCTCTCTAGCTTGGTCAGCTCCTGGCCTCCACATGCAAAGAGCTCCCAGGTCCTAAAGAGAGCCGACGCACTGCCAAAGAGCTCTGGGACGTTGTGGTGCAGATCTGCAGCGTGTCCATCCAGCACAAGAGGAACAATGATGGTCGAGTGGGCCTCATTAAACAGAGAGAGTCCTCTATGGGCATCCTGCACAGGTACGAACATGTATACTCATACTTCTCCTAATGTTTTATGGTTTTTACATGTTTTAGAGAAATGAAAACTCAAGTACAATGTGCAGTGTACAGTGTGAAAGAGTAATGCTGATTCCAGTGTGTTCTTTTTGTTTATTTAACCCATTTAGGAGTAAATTCATCACTTTCATCAAGAAACTCAGAGTAAGTACACAATAAGGCAAACAAAACCCACCGTGGAAACAGCTGGAATGATTAAGTTCTCTGGTTGCAGCTTCTTAAATGTGAATATTTTCAGGTTTCTTTAGTTAACTATGATAGTAAATTGAATATCTTTGGGTAGTTGACTGCTGGTCAGGACAGAAGAAGACATTTTAGGTTGCATCTTGGACTTTGGGATTCAGTGATTGTCATCTTTCACTATTTTCTGACATTTTATAGACTAAACAACTCATCGATTAATCATGAACATGATACAAAGAGTAATATTTAATAAAAAATAATTGATAGTCGCAGCCCTAGAAGCAGTGCGTTATTGGACGAGGTGTTCATGATACAAAGGTAACAAGTTTCATGTTATTTCCTCACAGGAGCCGCTGGTGCTGACAACCCTCATCTCACTGTTTGTGAGGCTCCACAGCATCGTGCGGGTATGTCTCAACTTTGACATGTTAAATTATTGGATTTTGAACAATACACTATAGTAACAATATAATAACACACACTTCAGACTCTAAAATGTTGCTTCATTAACCTCTCAGCGAGCGTAATCAATGTTTTCTTCTTCAGGATGATATTGTAAATGAAGTGACAGCAGAGCATCTCTCCATCTGGCCATCTTCTCTTCCTAAGTAAGAACAAATACACTACATATTAATTCTCGCTATTTTACACATCAACTCAAAAAGATAAATATGATGATGATGATGATGATGTGTGTCTATCAGCATACAGGCAGTGGATGTGGAAGCCGTAGCCGTGACGGTCAAAGAGCTGGTGTCCTACGCTCTCACCCTGAACCCCAACAACCAGTCCTGGCTCATCACACAGGCCGACATCTACTTTGGTACGAAGCATCAGAAGCGGTCTAAAGTCTTTGAGCTTTAATGATTCTACACAACATTTGTTTTTCTCCAGTTCAGCCTGCAGTATTTCATCAGTGAGGTTTCTGCAAACTCGGGTCAAGTAGCAGTTGCAAAATCACATTTAAGACGTTTTAGACCTTTTTAATACCACATAAGAGTGCAATTTAGTACCTTTTTCACAGCCATACCGTTCAAAGATTGATGGAAAAACAGTTACAATTACTTATATGAATTTATTGACACTTGAACACATTTTTGTCAGTACTTCCCAGCTGCGTACAACAATAATATCTTGTAATATTATTAATCAATTGACCTGGACTCTGTTAAATAGCTGAAAATTGATAGACAGATTAACCAGTTACAAAATAATTTAGGTTAATAATTTAAGTGACTCTTGCTCATTATGAGGTGATGAATTTACAAGCTGGTGTCGTTAAGTCAACTACAATGAATTGGCCTCATGTGGCTTTACTGTAACTAGCAGTAGCAACAGTGTTTATCACAGGTCTGATGGTGCTGACTGAAACTCGTCAACAGCTTCCTGCAGCACGATCCACTGTCACACCAGTCTCTCATTAGTAGTTCACAGAGGGTGAACATCTCCTGACAGCGTGCAACCACATAACAAAGAAAAACAGGTTACTGTCAACGTTAGGCGCATTAACATCTGGCTGCTACAGAAGAAAAACACAACAATTAACCAGATGTGTATGCTAAATTGGTTTCTCTCTCTCTGTAGTGACCAACCAGTACTCTGCTGCACTGAACCTTTACCTCCAGGCTGGAGCCGTGTGCTCCGACTTCTTCACCAAAGCCGTACCACCTGATGTTTACACCGACCAGGTAGATCACACAGGCCGCTCTCAATACTGTAACTAATAAAACGTTCCACAATGAGCTGATGAACAGCTCTTCTACATGGATTTAGGATTAATTTCTACAGTTAAAAAGGTTAAAAGTACTAGAACGTTAGATGTATTCTGTGAACAAATTACAATCATAAAACATCAAACGAGCCCACTGTTTTACATTCTTCGCAGGTCCTAAAGAGGATGATCAAATGCTGTTCGATGATGAACTGTCACACACAGGTCAGAGGTCAAACTAAACATTTGATTTAGTAAATGTCACATTCTTTAAGTGCCGTTTTCAGTGTTTAAATAGAAATTACTTTTCTACTCCCCATCAAGGTTGCTGTTCTCTGCCAGTTTCTCAGAGAAGTGGACTACATGACGGCGTTCAAGGCTCTTCAAGAGCAGAACAGGTATGAGGTCACATGACACATTGATCAGTAACCACCGCTGAAGATCACTGTTGTTAACATTTGCAATATCTTGTATCAGCCACGACGCCATGGACTCGTTCTACGACTACATCTGGGACGTCACCATCCTGGAATACCTCACACGTATCCTTGCTGTTAATTACTCATAATAAGGAAAAATAAAACCACGTCAGTCATCCTCAGTCTTAGAAATGTTTATGTTTTAAACTTTTCATAGCCTCCAGCTAGTCTTAATACTACATTAACTCTTCATATTGTTGTCTTCAGTATTTACTTTTTTCTCCCTTAACTGTGTTATCAGATATTCACCACAAACGAGGTGAAACTGAAAAAAGACAAATAGCGGTGAGTAGTTCAAGTGCAGGAGTGAATATCGGGTTTTACTTTTATTAAATATGGTTAAAATATGTCAATGATTTGTGATGAATAAACGGTAGTTCTAGTAACAGCACAGTAAGCACTGATTCAATCAAAAAAACATGGTCAACACTAACCTAAATGTGGTTGAAAAGTATATAAATAAGTATATTTCAATGTATACAGCACATAAGACCTAATTCACACTGAAATATAACAGTTTAAATGCTGTTAAATCAGGGTTTATGTCACCCAGAAATCTAAAAATATAAATGGAATAACCCAGTTTTTTTCAACCCCATTTTCAGTCCAATTTCAACCTGCTCGTGTTTAATCTCAAATAATTTCTAACATGTTTTTCCTCAGATAAAAGCGATCGGACAGACGGAGCTGAACACCAGTAACCCAGAGGAAGTGCTGCAGCTGGCTGCACAGAAAAGGAAGAAGAGATTCCTGCAGGCGATGGCCAAGCTGTATTTCTAGTAGAAAAAAATAAGGAACCACTGGGGGGGTGTGGCAATGTACATTTTTATTTTGCAGTAGAAAATACATTTCTAAATAAATAGTAGCTCATTTGTACACTTGTAATCATTTGTAATGAATTCTTAAAATGAGTAAAATCACAGACTATCCATTGCCCTGAGTCACAAAATGCCTTGTTTATAATAGCATAAAGAAAACTGAGCAATATGAATGAACTACAAGAGTCTGTACTTTATTCACCAGTGTTGAATAAAGTCACCTGAAGTGCAGACTCATACAGAACATTTCATATTTCAAAGTTTCACAATCAGACATTAAGAATCTAGTTGACAGGAGAAGTAGCTGCACTATACTCATATTATACAGTCATACTCCGAAGCATTTAACGTTACCTGTTAGCTATGAACATATTTAATATGCACAAAAAGTAAACAATTGCACATCACATTCAGTAATGCAAAGTAATTTCCTGGAAATCATAACTTAAAGCAAACTTGGAAACTTTTTTTTTTAAAAAACATTTTTCTTTTCTGAATCAAAAGCACCCAGTTACTTGCTAAAAAAAAAATGCTAAAAAGTTCTGGACAAAAAGCTTTGGCCAAGATTCTTTAAAATACAGGCACGTTGTCCTGGATAATGCATTCAGTGACAGATCTCTCACATCAGCAGGGTGAGAAACAACCTTCCGTCAGACTCTGTATTCCTGTTAACAGTCGTCTCTTTGACTGGCAGGCGTCTCCAGTAAACAAGAGTCTGTCTTTGTGAGAAATTCAACCCTGTGTCGTCTTCGTTCACACTCACATCAGTCATCTTGTAGTTCAGTGTGTGCAGAGTGTTTTCTCTGTGCTGTTGGGAGGAGTGGGGAACTGGCTGTTTACCTCTTGTTGATTAACGTCCTCCTAAAAGATAAAAAAAAAAAAAAAAAGAAGAAGTCAGGAACCGATGATAATGTGTGGACAACAGTTCAGATTCTTTAAATAGCTACTAATTTATTTTTAACTTTTTTTCCCCTTTAAAACAGGGATTCAGCTCAAGACAGTCCTTGTCAATAAATCAAATGAGACAAATATTGCTTCGTCCTCATGTAAAGGGTTTGTACGAACAAAATTCAATTTCCTGTTCTCAGCCAATGAGGGCAGAGCGCTGCACAAAAACATATTTTAGTTTCAAAAAGGAAATAAATCTTTTAGCCACTTCTACACACTCATTAGTACACTTTCAACACACCCAAAACGCCAAATACAGAAGCTTATTGAAACCAAATAACATTTATCATAGTCAATTAATACCAATCAAACAAGATCAGTCCTATACTAAGACATACAGAATTAAGGGTTTCTGGAAAGCTCCAACATGTTACCAGGTAGGTAGGTTACCTATTATAATCTAAATTAGTATGTAGTACTGTAGAAACTTAAAGATAAAGACACAAATTTACATGGCATTACATAACTACAGCTTCCATTAGGCTTTATGAAAGCTTGTCAGTGGCAAGAATCAAAAATATCATCCTCAACTTAATATCAACAGTCAGAATAAGAAAACACTAACCAGCATGGTCATGTAGTCTGTGTGCGTCTGGATGTTGTGTCGGTCTTCTGACTTTACTCTGGCGAAATCCCGCAGTGTCGCTCTGCCGAACCGGCTCACCGACTCTACGTAGGGAGCCATCCAGTTGACACACGGCTGGATGGCATCTTTTGACAGACCTGAGCACAATTAAAAAACACAAAGAAAGCTCAGTTTGAAGATCTCAGATGGCCACGATTACATGCACTAGAAAAAAACCCTGCTTTACTTCATGTAATACTGTATATAATTCAATCACAGCTCAGACAATAAGTGATAATGATGTGGCTTAATGGTTTGGGTTTATGGCTTTGATACAAAGACCACAAAACCAAAATCTGATTTCTTGATTGACTTAAATAAATACTATAATAGACACCTCTGCTCTGTCTGGTCCAATTTTCACCCAGATATTGAGCTGGTGTTATATCAAAAGGCTTTTCAAATTTACACACACATTTTAAATTAATCTCAACTTCCTTACCTGAGAGCTTTTCAACCGTTTCCTGTTGAATGAAATGGCACAAGACCGAAGCGGCCAACACTCGATACTGGAAGTCCAGTGAGTTTATGTTGAGGATACACAGATCTAAAAGCTAGAAAAAAAAAAACACACAAGAAAAACAACAGTGAACATGAGTCATGAGCCAAATTGGATGGAAGTGCTTTTAATTTTTTCTTTGGTTAATGACCAGATAACGGGAACATCAACAAGTGACTCATTGCCAAAAGTGAAAAAGTACTGAGACAGTCATGTAATTTCACATGAGGGTGGTTATAAAGAATCGGGAGAGAAAGTATCTTGATGTGAAGGTTCTGCAACAACATGAAATCAAAACAATAGCTCTTAAAGAAAAAAAACCCTTTCAAGGTTTCATTTTTGTTGTGACTGTGTAAGACAAGTGTTGACTCATCTCTGGTAAATTTTGAGGTTTGTGTCAGTGCGTATGCTTAAAAAAAAGAGTGCCATTCAAAACACCTACTCGTGTCATCTGTACATATGTGTCCTGTGGAAACTGCGACTCGAGCAGGTCAGAGTCGGAGTTCATTGATGCCATCTGGAAGTAAAGCTTCAGCCACGACACGGCGGTTTCAGGACAGAGGTTCCAACATAACGCCTGTAAAACGAGCACAAATATGCAAAAATTAAAAGTTTTCTCATTGATTAATAATAAAAAAAAACTGATAAAATATGTACTGAGACACATATACAGACACTCTTTTAACAGATTTACCTTCAAAATGATTAACTCCATTTGAAGAATCTCGTGTTCATAGTAGGTGCCAGCAGTCACGTACGCCATCTGTGAGAGTTTGGGAGGACAGGCTTCCTACAAGGAAGAAAGAAAAACAGCACCATGACTAAAAACTCCACTTCTTCAACATGCACAGTCATATAAATAAGATATTTTCTGTGTACTGCTTCCACTAAGCAGAAAAAAAGATCTAAACTAACTGTTGTGTTTAAGTGTGATATTTCACAAGTGTACTGAAATCTGCTGTTGAAGTGAAAGTCTCTCTGATCACAGATTTGTTTAATCTTCAGAGTGATTTTGAGAAAACGAGACCCGATACCTTCCTTTTTTCTTCCTTACCTCCATTTTTGATGCTATGAATAGACAAGTTATCCCGATGAGCTGCAGCATGCCCTTTTCAATGTTGTCCTGTGTCAGCATGAACCGGTCGAAGTAGTCCTGTGCCAGGTAGAAGGTCTGCCGGTGAAGAGTGTACGCCTCACTCACCTAAAAAAAACAAAACAAAACACCATTGACAATATATATATTTTAATCTGAACTTAAGTACTTTTAATATTTGTCATAGCTTCAGCTGAACTTGTGGTGAGAAAATGATACCGTCATGTATCAAAGCTACAAAAAGTGAAAATAACACCATTTTGATAATTGATTCATCGTTTCAGTCATTTTTCAAGCAAAAATGGCAAATTCTCTCTCTCTCCAGTTGTCAATTTACTGTCATGTATGACAATAAATTGAATATTTTCTATCTATATTAAGGTTTTGGACTGTTGGTCAGATAAAACAAGCTAATTAAAAAGACACCACTGTCAGCTCTGTGTAATTGTGAATGTCACTTTCTCACAATTAAAAAAACTCCAAAACATTTAATTGACTAAACGATTAATCGAGGAAATAATCAGCAGATTAATTGATAATAAAAATAATTGTTAGTTGCAGCTCTTATGATGTTTATACAGAATTTTGTCTTAAATACTGTATACCAAATGCCTAAAACATGTACTAATAGGAGGTCAAACACAAGCATATAATAATTTGGTTGGAGCAATAGATTCATCTAGTTTTGTACATTACATTTACAACACTGCTATCAGACAAAAATAAAATTTAATTCACCTCAAAGCATACTTGAAAAACAATCACTCCAGTTTAAGTATAGAAACACAGTCACTTATTGAAGCATGTGAGAGATAAATGTGAAACGCAGACGAAAAAGTACCTCAATTAACCAGTCGAGGAGGATGGATCTCATTCTGGGTTGTATTCTCGGGTGCTTCTGCATGAAACTCTTGCTGTGTCTGTAACACTGCTCCTTACCGACCATCTTCACCCACACATCGTCTGAAGATCCCCGTCTGTAACATTCAGAGCAGCTTTTCTATTAAAACTGTGACTGTGGGCTTCAACGTGAGTCAAACCATGGCTGAATAATGTGTGATAATCACCCAAGATGAAGAAGAGGAGACGGCCGGACAGAAGAATCACTGGAAGTGAGAACTATATAGCCGGACTCAAAGTCGTCCCTCACTACCTTCTCAGGCATCTCAATGAGAACACAAGGCTTGGAGACACCTTCAAGCACCAGCTGGTTCTGAAAACGGAAGTGAGAAAACTCAGTGCCAAATAAATTACAAACAAATAGCTATGAATAGCAAACTGCACTATAACTATACCTTCTCACACTGCAGCTTTGACAGGGGCTGAACCTTTTTTCTGTTGCTTTGCTGAAAAAAAAAAAAAGTTGTAAGTTGTGTGTCAGACCATCAAAAAATGCTTGCCTGTATAATCACTTATTAAACCTCTTAAATTAATGATTTGTAAGGGCTCTTACCTTGGTTGCTTTGCATTTCTGCCCAGGTGCAATTTCAGATCTTTTCTGCAGGCGACCACTGCAAAAACACAGAACTGATCTCAAAATGGAGCTAAAAGCTATTATATCAACAACTCAGCCAATGCACATACATTAATACTTGATAAAGCAACAAAAAAAGTTCATTACCTTCGTCTTGTCATGGTTATGGCTGATTTTGTCTGTAACAAAAAAAGCAGATAAATGTGCAAAAACTAGTTAGTATGTATTGAACAACTAAGCAGGAAGTTAGCCGTCAGATGGAAATGGCGAAACCACCAGCTGTAGCTGTCTAGGATTGCATAAAACACACTTTCATTCTAAGAAAAGCCACAAAGAGCGATGACCCCGCCTTGTTTCATGCAACATGTATCATGCAGCTGTTACAGACCTCATAATACGCGCCAACATTATTAATGAGCGCGTAAACTGACCACGCTCTGCTGCCTCCATCCGCTAAAACTTTGCTACTAAAACATTTCACGTTTCGGACGTTTTATATCACACATATCAGACCTTAAGATGCTGCAAATGCATGACACAAAAAAGACCAAGAAGAGCACAGAGGCAGTGAATGAAAGCCTCCAAATGCTCCCTTTAATGCAGCAACAACACAAAGGCCCAGGGAGGACATTTTGTGCAAACTATCACAGATACAATCTTTGAATTCAACAGTAACGTTAACAGACAGCCACATTATCATCATCAACTATTACACAAGTCGTTCGTTTCTGTTTATTTGACCATTTCTGCGCTTTTACCAGTAAGTTTGATCGGGATTCAGATGCATTATCATCCAATTTACCCGGTCACCACACAGGAACAGATTCCTGCAAAGGATCCTGAACTCAACTTCCTGCAGCAGCCAAAAGCTCAAACTCACTAATTAAAGCTCACAAGACGCAAACTGTGTTTCCCCGCTCTCTCTGTCAACTAAACACCACCATTAGCCGGCTAGAGTTAGCTAACTTAGCTAAACACAACGATAAAACGAGTTCGACAACAACCGAGTTTATTAAACTCACCGACAAAATAACGAGCAACTTGCAGCTTAAAGTGGATCTTTAAGCTATAAACTCCTGCTTACGAACGACTTTGAAAAGGTTCAGAAGTGCAAAAGTACTAAAATACTGAGCTAAAAGAGAAGTTATCTCTGCAGGAGCAGTGATATGAGCAGCTTACCCTGTCCGTGTTGTAAGTCAGTAACATTTGTAGTTGGCGCTGGCGCCACCAAATGCGCGTTTGCGGCATATTGCGCATGTGTGTAAATACTCCCAACCCTAAACCATTTAAATACATTTTTAAATTAAATAGACGCTTAAACTAAAGGTGATAATCTGTAATTATGTTTTCGGTATCTTTTTTGTATACCTTTGCATCAGTTTCAACAGCCTCAATGCTTCAAGAGGAGTTTTTTTTAAAAAACTAAACTAGCTACCAAACGGAGAAACAGTCGTTTTATGAGGGCGAATGTTGTTAATGTACGTATAATATTTTATTCGAACCTTACTGAGTGTTTATATTTCAGAAAACATATGACAATAACGTCAATCTTGTAACAAAGTTTTGGTTTCTGTCAGTTTTTTTCCCGGCCGGCCGTTGGTGGGCGGGGCTACAGATCCGGACAGCCAATAGGAGAGAGAGTAGAGGTGAGCGCGTGCTCCTGGAACAGCATGTAAACAAAGCAGGGAGCTGTCAGAGCTGTGAGGTCACACCACAGACTGTATATAAAGATCACAGACCTGAACTTTTGACACTCCGGAAGGTGCTTCATAAACTGAAGAAAGATATTGATGTAAGTTATACTTTATGTAGAGAAACGCTGGTACATTTATTTTGGTCTTACTCACACACAAAACAACTGTGGAGTAAATTTTTTCTCATTTTTGATTGATTGCTTATCATATTTACCCTCACTTTACTTTAGGCCTACTTTGGAAAAAAAATGTACTGTTTGGATTCACTGAATATGACAGGTATCTCTGCTCTCAGTTTTATCTAAATAATTTGTTTACTATTTTGACCAGGTTTTATATTCACAAATTAAAATTCTTAAGCAAAAAGCCAAACTTTTCAGAGCTGAGTGTCCATATCTAACAATACATTTCCTCTATATCTGAATGTATGAACAAAAAAAAAAAAACTGTTAAAACATATAACTCCTCTAAGCTTTACAAGATATTTATTTAACTATTTCTTTTTTCTGTTATGACAACCTTTAGTCCCCCTGGCGTGTTTGTAAGCAAGTCAATGTCTGAGTAGATGTCAGGATTGTCTTGTACTGGGGGAAACAAGGCCTTTAAAGGTTTTGACTACACTTGTACCCACACTGGTTAAAACTGATTAAATTCATAAATTTATCCCATATTTAGATTTGAATTAGCTTTACTTGTCATTGGAGCCATAAGTATTTCATACAGTTGGCAGAATGAAAAGTATGTATAAAAGCAATGATGTCTTAAAAGCAGTGCTGTAGACAGGATCCATCCATTTCTGAGGACAAAAACATATTAAGTGTCTGCTGGTTTGGATTTTCATACTTTATTTATTCAGTTGTTATTTCCAAACATTAAGGTGTAAATTCTAAATTCAAGGCCTTCTGTATCCTGCCAGGAATAATTATTGATACTGAATATTTTCTTTCTTTCTTTTTTCTTTTTTAGCCTAAAGGTAGTCCAGTTTAAGTAAAATGATGTAATCAGCCTCTAAAATACCACCCACAGGTACATTGTAACTGTATATAGTCAACTCTCCCAAGGCTGATAAAACCCCCCCCCAAATTTCCAGAAAAAGTTTTAAATAACCTCTTCATCTTACCGCTTGTTTGTGGTTTCATGTAGTTTGTCCATCATGTTTGTCATTTGAATTGACTCACAAACAAAACAAGTCTTGTTGATAACTTAATCATTACTGTACTTCCCACCTTTTTGCTCAAGATTTTCATGTCAGACCTGAGGCAATGTCGCCCCCAGCTGGTTAAAAGTTGTTTTACGTCACCTGGCTGATTTATTGTATGTGAAACAGTCCTTAAATCCTTATTAATTTTAATATGATAAAAAGACTGTTTACATGACACCACATATTGTGTTGATATTATTATTTCCTTACATGACAAAACAAATAAACAAACAAACAAGCAACAGAAATGGACCTTAAAACAACTAACATCATTAGAGTCAAATGACTGAACCCTAATGTAATATGATTAATGCCATACAAAAATCATATTAAATAGTGCTATTTATAATATAGTAGTTTGGTAATTTTAAGATAATTATGACTGTAAATGCTCTACTCATGACTGAGTATTGAAACACTTCACAGCATATGACTCATGATGTATCATAGATGACACATTATGACCGGAATTCATGATTCTTTTTGGGCGTTACAGTTACTACATATGAATTGTATTATATTGTTAATTCAAAACATTTTATAACAAGGATACACATTCAGTTCAGTTCAGTCACTTTATTATCCCAGATGGGAAACTTGACCTGCAGTCAGGGGCACAAGACAAAACAAACAACACAAGTACAAAAACAAATACAAAAATGTTTCCTGTACCTTCAATATACAGAACAAAATAATACAACAAAACAATCTCCAAAATGGTTAATTACATGTGCAAATTAAGCAGGATTATTGCACAGGGAATGAAGGAGTTTTTACTCCTATTGCACTTGAACTGGGGTTCTCTGAATCTACAGCCTGAGTTTCAAACTCAAAGTGAAGGGGTGGGTCTGTACAGTCTAATATAGAGCTGGTCTAGTGGAGAACCTGCTGGTCATATCACCTCAACAGCTACTTTCACAATATAGCTCAGGCGATATTTGTCCCTGATGTTTGGGTTACAAGACAAAGAAATCATAGAAAAAGTAAGAATATATTCAATAAATGACTTGTAAAACAAAGACATCATTTTTCTATCTACATTAAAAACATTTCACTTCCTGAGGAAGTACAAACACTGCTGGCCTTTGTTACAGACCACATCAGAATCACACTTTTATCAATGTCTATTTGTCCAAAGTGTCCATGATCGTAGTCACACATTATATGTCTGAAGGAAATCAAAGACAAAACAAGGTCAATTATCAGCACAAAATGCTTCTAAAGTAATAAAATAACTAATACACCGTGTACATGATGCTATTTAATGACTTAGAAAAAATGAGTGTGGTTGAGCTCTGATATTGTGTATCAGTGACAAAGCCACTGACTTTGCTGTGGCAAATGGGAAGTTCTGTCAATCGAACATCAACAGAACAAGAGAGGAAGCCACACTCTGCGCACACAGGCTCAGTAGATGTTGATACGAACTACAACGATCTACATCGATTCCACTTAGAGCAGAAACAACAGAAGCTGTTTCCCCTTTCTGTCTACAACATGACGCTGGTGAAATGGATGTTAATTGTTCAACTGAGCTGTCTCTGTCAAGGTAGTGTTTACTGTTTTGTACATTTAAACCTTCAAAACTTTGAATTTAAAAGCTACTCGTAAACGGACGATTTTGCTGTCAGCTTCACGTTGGCTTCATTAACACCAGCTAAGATGATGATATATTTTTGTGATTACATGCAGTTGTAACTATATTTAATGCTATTTTTCAAATGTGTAAATATCTTTAACAATTCTCACTTAAATTGGGTCCAGTTTGGCTTAAACTGCACATCAACCGTTATTAATCTTTAAATGGAAATGATAATTTACTGATGCTGATAAATGATAGCTGTCAATAAACAGTAATAAGCTGTTATTGTCTTCTATTTTATTATTCATTGTCACTATTTATAAGATATTCATAAGAAAAGTAAGCAACACAACAATTTTTACACAAAAAAACTGAAACGCTGCGAAATGTGTGTTGTGTAAATGTAGAATTATTTTCTATTAACAACACAACGCTTCCAAATTATCACGGATTTGGCCTTTTAATGTATTTCAAGCTACTTCAGTAACAAATTGAGGTAAAACTAACATATACAGACATGTTGTGGAGTTTAGAAATATTTCAAAAGATCAAATAAACAGTTCAGACAGAAAGGTGGATAATAGACTGCCCTGCATATTTGGAGTTGTGACTTTTATGGTTTTTTTGTAGGTATATTTATAGATATATATTTTTTAATGTTGTATTTTTATCACGTGTTTCACTTGTGTAATCCTTATTTTGTCTTTCACAATACATATTACTTGTGTGTGTGATAAATAAACCTTTGAATCTTCAATAAGATTCAGTCACAAGGAGTGGAAAACATATATGGAGTTCTTCAAAAAGAAGATAAAATAAGTGCGAAATGTGGACACATGGCAAGTAATTCATGGTGGTGTGACCTCATACGACATTTCAGCCACAGTGCAATCCATCCATGTGCTCAAAATACAAACCTTTGGTCAAGTGGTTACTCTTCAAAAGTCGAGATAAGTTTGATGTGGTGTTGTGCCTGATGCCCGTGTTATAGCTGACGGTGAAAGTAACATGTTTTTTGTCCTTTCTTTGTTTCAGCTTCTCAAAACTCATCTACTCAAACAGACCCAACTAACGTCCAGGTGACAGCAGATGGAAATAACACGAGGCTACAAGAGGAAGTCAACAGTAAGTTTAATCATTTTCTTATAAATGTGTTATTCAGGAAGATAACCCCTCTTACTCTAAATGCAGAGGATGCATGAATATTTCTGCCCATGTTGTCACAGGATGTGGGGTGACCTGAATGTGGAATACATCTTAGTGAGTCTTGCAGGTGCAAATCTAACTGTGATACAGTATCTCCTACGCAGACTCTGGTTTGCTCTGCAAGCGACCTTTGTTTGCTGCCTGTGTGTCTTTGCGCTCAACTGCATCCTCAGTGAGGGAGTTTTGTCCCAGAAGCATCTCAGTCCAATAAACTCACTGTCAGAGTAAAAGAAATTGTATCTGCCAGGTTATAATGATAACAGTGATAATAAAATTAACGACAGTAAAACAGAACTGACAAAGCTGAATGTTAAAATGAATATGAAGGTAAGTATTGCTGTAAAAAATAGGTTGTTTTGTTGGTATGTATGCTGTTAATAGATTGTTGGCAGGAAATGGAGACAGGAAATATGAGAGAAGAGAGAGGGGGGGGGGGGCTTTTGGTATGTGAGAGGGGTCCCGGCAGGGCTTTTTGCTTTTTGTGGTTATTTAGTATATGACAAAATCACACCTCAAAATACCATAAAATACTGAGAAACTCACCCCTGACAAAGAGAACGTTTGAAAAGACGTAAGTTATTTAGTTAGACAAGTCAGGATACTGCTTCCATCTGTATGACCGAGACCATTTCAGCATTCCACCTTAAGAAACGTGAACGTGAGGAGGATTCCAGTTCATTAATATTAGTTTCTTTGTTGTGATCAACCTGAGCATCCAAGCTTTTTGTGTGGCTGTGGATACGTAGATGTAATACAGACTGACGAGCTCAAAATTGCTTCCTCATCTTTGGGCTAAAAGGAAGAGTTTGGTGATATTATACAGTATTGTGCAAAAGTTTTAAGCACTAAAAGTAAAGTGAGGATGCTTTTTTAGTTTTTATTCGTCAGTTAACTTCATAGAAAGTTCAGGAAACAGAAGAATCCTAAATGAAATCAATATTTGGTGTGAGCAGCTTTGCCTTTAAAACAGCAGCGGTTCTTTGCGGTACACGTGCACACAGTTTTTCAGGTATTTGGCGGGTCGGTTGTTCCTGCATCTTGGAGAACTTGCCGCAGTTCTTCTGTGGGTTTTGGTATCTCAGCTGCTCCTGTCTCTTCATGTGGTCCCAGACTGACTCCATGATGTTGAGATCAGGGCTCTGTGGAGGCCAAACCATCTGTTGCAGGACTCCTTGTTCTTGTCGCTGAAGATAGTTCTTTATGACTTGTTTGGGGTCGTTGTCATGCTGCAGAATGAATAAATCTGATTAAACCAGTCAGACGCCTCCTTGATGGTATTGCATGATGGTTAAGAATCAACAGATCTAAAGTGCCTAAATCTTTTGCAGAATACTGTATTTTTTATTGTCAGGAAATCTCATGAAAAGACATAAACCAACAATGATCTTCACAGGATGATTGATCCTACTAAGGGGTTTGGTCTGTGTATCCAAAGCCTGATACATTTTATTCCTCTGTACCATAGAGCAGTGGTTCTCAAAGTGGGTTCTGGGGACCCCCAGGGGTCCATGAGGGATTTCCAGGGAGTCTCCAGCAAAAAGGAGAATCATTTATTTTCACTTTAATTCCATCAATAAGTAACACAATGACAGAATGTATGACTATTTTGGTCTTGGGTTTCATGCACTTTCTGTAATAAAACATCTAAAAGCAGAAATCTTATCAAATGGGGGTCTGTGGTCTAATTTGTGTCAGTTTAGGGGTCTTTGATGAGAACAAGTTTGAGAACCACTGGTATAGATGTCCGCTGTTGTCCAAAAACATATCAACAAGCCACACAGTTGGACTGGGTGACATTTTCCTTCCTTCCTGCATTATCATGAACACAGCCGCTGCAGTTTATTTTGAGTCAACACAAACACTGTCTACCGAGCACCAGATGTGTATCAGTCTGCCGCTGAAAATAGTCCTCAACAAACGCACTACTTACTCCTGTTTGAGTAACGTTTGCTAAAAACTACAGTGTCAAGATTTTTAAGGAAATTACTGAGCCTCTATAAAAAAATGTATATATATATATATATATATATATATATATATATATATATATATATATATATATATTTGTGACTTGTTTTTACACTGTTAGTAAGAACAAATGGGATTGAGGCTGAGTGCCACAGACTGGCTGTTGAAGTGAGAAAGTGTAGAGAAACACACTTTTAATCTTTTCAAAGGATTTGTTCACAGTAAGAAAAATATGACGCATTTCCAGCTATATTTTTTTTAAATGTTTTTGCCATATGCAGTAGAGTACTAACGGAAAACATCAGAGATGTTCTGCAACTTCATCTTCTGCAACTTCGCATTCTTCACATGGTGGTAAAGTTACAGATAACCTGTAATCTGGAGGTGGAGGAGTGTAAAATCAAAATAACTTAGTCAGTCATGTACAGGAAACTTTTTTGATACTGGTATGAGACAGTAAAGAGACAACAAGTTTGGGACAGTAAATTCTAGATAATTATCTTAAGCTGTGTTGAATCAGTTGTTTGAATGGTTTCATATAAATCCTTCTTTGTTTCTGTCTCTGTCTGTCCTCAGGTGACCCTTTCATACACCGACTTGCGGGTAAATGCAATTGGACTCTCAGGATGCCGGGAAACAGCAGCAGTGTCGAGGTGGTGCTTTTATCTGAAACCACAGATTTGTTGTTTGAACAGATCTGTAAGGATCTCGACTGTGGCAGCATCTATCATGTGAATAAAACCCGCTCACCTCGCAATACCACCTGCTTTCATGACTGTTTGTACAAAGATGGTCGTCTGCAGAACTGCTCACGGAGCGTAGGAAGTAACTGCACTGTGATCACTGAAGCTGTATGTGGTAAGGTGTCTCTTTTATGTTCTATACTTTCATATAAACTTGCAAAATGTGCACAAAATGGAAACTGTGAAAACTCTGAACCTCTTTCCAGAAGACGCACTTGTTTTGTATTTTCCTAAAGTTTTGTGGGTTGTTGTGAGCTAATATGTAGGCAGATAATATCTATACCCAACAACACAACAACAAAGGTTTAGCAGCTTTGATAACACCAGTGACACATTTTTAGTATTATGTTGGTCCCCCTGTTCTACTTGCAGCAACAATTTTAAAAATACCATAATTATAGCGTCATATATGGAGGAAACAACAGCTCTGCATGACTTAGAGAGGGTTGCTGTGGTTATAAAGCTATTATTAATTGATAATCAACCGTTAATAATATGTGTGAGTTCATCGAAGAATCTGAGCTGGATAAAACAATACATAAACAGATCCAGTTGAAAAGGGAAATATGAATAAATACAAGTTGTGAGCTCTTGGTGGCTGATGTGATTCTCGGAGGTTTGTGCACTTTTGTGTCACATTTCAACCAATAACAACTTGTGTTCAGGGATAAAAGGATCTGTGAGTCCCTCACTGAACCCTTGTATTTCCTGCACTCTGTGTTAGTTAGCAGTTATTATTTGGTTTTATTTGATATTAAGGATTTTGCACCATGTAAGTAAAATCAAAAACTTCAATAATAAAGGCCTTAAAACTATATTTTAACTCAGGCCCACCTACAAGATGGGACCTCATAATGAGGTAATAATGCAGCTTTTATTGGCAAACACATTTCCAATGAATCCAATTATGATGAAGTAATCACCACATAGTGAACCTGGAGACTTTGGGCCCCCTGAGGGTCTGGGACCTCTGGGCAGTTACCTGTATTGCCTAAGAGTAGCCTACTGAATAAAAATGATATCAGAGTGGATGGAATAAAAAATGAAATGCATAAGCAGTTCGTAAATATAAATTTAATTACATTAAAATTCCCTTTTAAACAATTCATTTATTGTTTATGTGAACTTCAGGTCAGTCTTCAGTCATTTGCACTATATTAAACTTTACATACGGCAGAATGAGATGTTGTTCTTCACAGGACCAGGTATTAATAATAAAATAAAATAAAACAAAGGACACAAAAACATGAGAAATATAAAGTGTGTAGTGCATCAATAAATATTAGCGTAGTAAAAGAGACCTGAGTGAGTTAAAATAAGGTGTAAATGGCTTAAACACTCATTTATTTCCTTATATAGGGATAACACCTGAGATAATAACATCACTCTGAATAAAACATTAACACCCTCTGTCTGATGAATAGATCAGTCCCTCCGTGTTATCAGCCCACTCAGAAATAATATTCAAATGCAGGTGGGAAATCATCCCTGCATTAATTATCAGTGGTCTTTTAGTTTGAGCTAATGGATAAAATGACTCATTTGTTTTCAACGTCTTCAAACGTCTTCCTCAGTTACTGTAAATATAATAAAATAAGTTGCCATATTGTATTTCCAGGCTCTTTCTGCCCTCTATAAACACTAACATGCAGTAAATAGACATACATGATGATGTCGTCCTCAGGCCACCAGAATGTGCGGCTGGCAGGAGGAAAAGACCGCTGTGCTGGACGGGTGGAGTTATGGAGAAACAAGAAATGGGGCACAGTGTGTGACGACCGGTGGGACCTGAAGGACGCTGACGTGGTGTGCGCCCAGCTCGGCTGCGGTTACGCCCTCAATGTGACGGGACAGGGCGGCCCCTTCCCCCCGGGCAGAGGACCCATCCACCTGGACGAGCTGAACTGTACGGGCAAGGAGGGGAACCTGTGGGCCTGTCCGGGCGCTCAGGACGACTCCGACTGCGGACACAAAGAGGATGCCGGGGTCATGTGCTCAGGTCACAACAAACTTCACTCACACATGCAGAGAACCAAAGCTGCAATGATTAATCAATTGGTTGCCAACTATTGAATAAATCTCCGACTATTTTTATAACTGATTAATCATTTTGAGTCAGTTTTTAAGAAAAATATTGCCAAATTCTCTGATTCCAGCTTCTCAAATGTAAATATTTTCTGGTTTCTTTAGTCTTCTATGACAGTAAACTGAAAATCTTTGGGTTGTGGACAAAACAAGACATTTGAGAACGTCACCTTGGGAAACAGTTATCGACATTTATCGCAATTTTCTGACATTTTATAGACCAAACAACTAATCGATTGATCGAGAAGATAATGGAAATGAGATGGATGAAAGTATTTGTTAGTTGCAGCCCTAGGTGACATTGTAATGATGCATGGCTGACTAAGTATTTTTAACTTATTTCCTGTTTCAAACCGTAGACAGGATGGTTAGGTCATGAGTCCAATATATATTGTTTATTATTATCTTTATATATTACATCGTTTACTGTTGTTTGTGCTTTTGCCTTGATAACTCTGCTCTCTCTAAAAATGGTAATAAGAAAGGGTTCACAATTTTTCCAGTTCGTCTTAAAACAGCAGTCAGGTTTCCATATGAACAGTGAAAGAGGTTTTCCTTGCTGTAATCATTCCTCCTGTTCATACTGGCTATTAAAAGATCCCCTTCAAATGTGCTTTAAATGTAAGTGATGGAGGACAAAATCCACAGTGTGTCCACACAGTCATTTTGTCCAAAAATACATTTAAAAGTTGATCTGAAGCTTATATAAGGCTTCAGCAGTCTGAGTTAGTCATATCAAGTGGATATCTGCCATATTTAGCATTAGCATAACTTTTTAGCATCAAATTACCTCTTTGTGTTTCATTGGACAGTGTTTCCCTGTTGCTGTGGTGGAAATGTAGTAACAAAAAGAGGGACTTTGGCACTAAAAAGACTGTACTGTTGAAAGATATCTACTTGATTTGACTCATGTGGATGACTGAAACTTCTTATTAGCTTCAGATCAACTTTTAAATACATTTTTGCACAGAAGGAGGACTGTGGATTTTGTCCCCCATCACTTACATTGTAAGTGCATTATGAAGGGATCTTCTAATAGTCAGTATGAACAGGAGGAATGATTACAGCAGGAAAAATAGGTTTCAATGTTCATCTGGGTAGCTGACTGTTTTAAGACAGACTTGAAAAACTGTGAACCCAGAATTGCAGAAAATGGTCATTTTATAACAGCTTTCTAATAGTTTCACATTTTGTATTTTCTGTGTGTAGAGATGAGAGCAGTCAGACTGACAGGAGGTCTGGACCGCTGCTCTGGTAAAGTGGAGATCCATCGTAACGGCAGCTGGGGGACGGTGTGTGATAACTGCTGGGACAAAGACATGGCCTCCATGGTGTGCTCCATGCTGCAGTGTGGCAGTGAACCTCTGCAATACACCCAGTTTCTTCCTCCTCCCACACACAACAACAGGACACTGTGGTACTATCAATGCTCTTCAAACTCCAAGAACCTGTGGCAGTGCAAAGAGTTCATCAACCACCCATTCCTGTGTAAAGACTCGAAAGCATCTAGTCTCATCTGTAATGGTGAGTGACAGTGTTTGTCACCAACAATATGGGTCGGGGCTGAATTAGCTTTGCATGAGTCCAGAGAACCTGATGACTTGATTTAGACACAGTAAAATAGTAAGAACAGCACATATGAAAGTGGCCATTTTGGCAAAAATTTTTAATTTATCATATTTTACTTTAACTTCCATAAAATTGAAAAAGAAAAAGGAAAACAGGAATCAAAATCAGCTATAAGTGATATTTTATACATTCAATACAATAATTTTCTTTTGTTTCCAGCATTTTTTTGAGCTCTTGTATAAAATATCAAATTAAATCAAATAACACAAATAGCTGTTATTATTCACTTTCCATTAAATTATGAAAGTTACGATGTAAAATAATTTGTGTTTGTGTCTAAATAATTATACCAAATCTAATTTTGATTTAATGCTTTTTTAAAAAACAAAAACAAAAACCCATGTATAAAAGGCAAAAACTAATTTAATGGTTTCATGACACGAATAGCCGGTAATTTACAGATGAATCAACTTTTGTTCATTTTACGCTCATAGCTGTTCAACTAGATAGACAGATAGATAACCTCCTAAAAGAAAAGAGAAACTCTTCCTTAAATGCTCAAGTTTTTAATTATTTATAAGACTGAAACAGAATTCTGCACTCAAGTTGAATCCACTGAAAACTGTAACATACAGACGTCTGCATCGTGGTGATACTGTTCGCTTTTCCGAAATTATAATGAAAAAGTTGGTGTGGGTTTTTTTTAAACCCTCGCAGTAGTCAAATCCAGTCAATTTTGCGGCCAACACGTATAAAACTCACGGTGAGGTTAAACGTGGGAAGATGTTCTGGGTTAAACTGAAATAGGTTTATTTGGTTAACCAAAGACCGGTGATGAGTCTGAAAAGGGAAGGTTCTGATATGCTTATGGCTTCAGAGACCAAAGCGAGATTATTTACACATGGAGAAATACCTTAATTCTCAAATTACCACCACAGAAGAACATGTTCTATATATTGTATTTTGACTTTATTTTATCTTGTGTTTAGTACTGTTATCAAGTGGGTTTTATTTTTCATCTTATGTACATTTACATGTTTTTAATGTTCAGTTTATGTCTTTTTTTGATGTGAAGCACATGGTGCATGTCATTTATTTTGTTGTAAAGCACTTTGAGCTGCATTTTTTTGTATGAAAGGTGCTGTACAAATAATTATAATACTTTTATTTGTACAGTCCAACATCACAAATCGCTAATTTGCCTCAGGGAAGCTTTACAGTCTTTACAGTGATACAACATCTCTATCCTCCCTAAAACAACTCTTTAGCGGTAAATAACATTTCTGCAGAACTTCCTTTTAAGGTTTTAGATTTGAGTCCTGATTAGATATTTGTCAGAGCACCGTTTCCTTCCATCTCTTACATCATAACGAATTATCACAGCGAGCATCCTTCTAACCTGCTGTTCAGTGTTTACAGAATCATAAAAGTTTGTTCTTGTAGAAATATGACATTTGTGTTGATTTAACCCTGCACAAATGGAGAGTTGAAAATATGAATAACTGATATCTTCCTTAATCTCTCTGGATGTCGGCTTACATCCAAACTGTGATAAACAAATATTTTTTGTCCTGTAGGTTCCCTCGGGTTTCCTACATTCACCACAGATAATATAACTGCATTTACCAATGGAAACACTGGTAAATAACTTATTTATATGTCAAATTATATTTACAAATGTTACTTTAAATATTCCTTGACTTATTTAAGATCAATATAAACTAATACAGTTTGTCTCTTGATGCTTTGACAGTCTTGAATCAGCTACCAGTTTTAAGAAAAGTATGATGATTTGTTGTTTTTTTTTCCATCCCAGAAGTTACAACAACCACAGTCGGTCCTGCTAAAGGCTTCTTCTCAGTGTCTCCAGAGCTGCTCAGCACCATAACTCTGTCGCTGCTGCTCCTCGTGTTTCTGATCACAAACACGGTGCTCTGCTGCCATTACAGAAGAAGACACGGTTGGTTCTTCCTGACTTTACTCTGCGCTGATGTCTCACTACTTACATTTCTACAGTGATCCAGTAATTCTGCTACAACAAGCGTTTTAACTGAAAATATCACAGATTTTAGTATCTCTACACTTAGAATTGATCCCAAAGATAAAGTGAACTTTTATAAGTAAGATCACATCTATTAACTAAATCAGTAAAATCTTACATTTGAAATCTTAGCCTGTCTCTCTGGGTTTGGCTTATATGTAACTTATTTAATAAGTTTACTTTACTTTACTTAGTAAAAACACTAGTTGTGATATCTCTATGTATTTCATATTATCTTTGATTCAGTTCCAAATAACTTGTGCCGTTCATGAGTGGAAATTCTCATAAAAATAAAAAAAACACCCACTTTTCATGACGCTCGTTCCCTCAAACGTTTTGACCACATTGCCTTCATAAAGGTGGAACAAAACCTTGTTATTTAGAAATTGGTTCCACAATAACATACTGTATGCAACTTTATATATTTGATATGTACTAAAAAAAAGCAGCATTCCTGAAATTATTAATCATGGGCTGCTGTGGCTCATGAAGTAGAGCCGATCGCCCACTAATCAAACAGTTGGTGGTTCAATCCCCGGCTCCTCCAGTCCGCATGTTAAAGTGTCCTTTGGCAAAGATACCAAACTCCAAATTGTGTGAGTGTGTGTGTGAATGGCTGAGCATAGAAACATTGTGGGCTGCTTTGGATAGGAAGCGCTGCAGCCTCTGCCATCAGTGTGTGAATGTGTGTGTTGATGTTGGCATGTAGTATAAAGCGCTTCGAGTGGTTGATAAGACTAGAAAGGCTCTATATAAATGCCATTTACCATTAAGCTCAAACGAGAAACTACATACAACCACAACAGTATGCGGTATAAAGCAGACATGAAATGAGGGGAGAGAGAGAGGTTGATGACATGGTCTGCATCTTAAACATCCAGCACACCAGGACCCTCATTTAAACCCTCATTTTAAATAAATAAATCAACACTTTCCTCCGGTAGACACGACACACACCAAGAGTTAAACTTTTCCTGCTGTTTACAGTAATAATCTTTATATTGTTGTTTATGTCCACAGCTTTCTTACTCAAGCAGACACGCACCAGCCCGGCGCCTCCGTCTGCACATCGTCAAAACGATTACCACGACGCCGTCAATCTCGTCAAGGTCACTTCCACCGCCACCCCGATGCAGACAGATGGTCAGTGGTTGAACGTTTCCAAGAATATGGTGAAAACTAACTGAAAGTGATGTGCTGAATTTTTAACTTTGGATACTGATACAACTCAGTTTTCATAGAGAATCAAGTGTTTTTTCTTTCTTTGTATCCTGCATATATTTCTACAGTGTAGATACTGTATATACAGCACATGAATAGAGTTGAGAAAGTTACAGAATTGTGCAACGTCTTCACGGCATCCAGTCATCTCATCAAGTCATTTCACCCTTTGTGTTTGTCTCAAAAAGTCCCTCCCAATCCCAGGCAACTTTGGACCCAGCTTAGTAGTGCTGACAGCACGTCAGTAGATACAGACTATGAGCAGTATGACCCAAGCACTGACCCGTCTGTCCCTTTATCAACCTTTCGGAGTGAGCTACGTTCTTTTACTTCCTCTCCATTTGTATTCATTTCTGTGTCTTCCTCAGTCTTTGCTTCTTGAAGAAGAAATTTTCTTTCGCTGTGTTTCTGCCTTTTGCGGTTAAAGCTGCTCTGTCATGTGCTTGCAGTGTTTGCAGATCAATGCTGTTTGCAGTGAATGTTTGCAGGATGGTTTGTGATTGAAACAATGCGCCGTGTGCATCATTTTTGAATGTAGATTCTCAGCGGTACAGAACAGACACCAACACTTTGATGGCTCCGGGTCTTGGCTGCCTCACTGAGGAAGGTGAGTCACTTTGTGAAGAAAGATGTTGCAAAGACAAAGATCTTACACTCAACAGATCACAAATGCAGACAATAATACTCCCATTAGACAGAACTGCATGTCGACTAATCATCAAAGGCACAAGCATTGACAGAGTTTTGATTATTTAATGGGGTTTACGCTGTATCCAAAATGACTCCCTGTTTACTATTTAATGCTCTTTATTTACACTCCACCATTTTATTTGAGTGTCCAAATTGTGAACATGAGATTTATTCCCTATATAATTGTCTCAAAGACACTATAAAATTAACTACTGAGTGTCTATTATACAGGGAATAATTAATGAGTGAGTGAAAACACAGGTTTGGTTTTAAATGGGATTTGCTGACAATTATCCCTTTTACAAGATTTTAGATTTTATATATTCATATATTCATAGTTTGCATATTATATATTTACAAGATATCATTCAAAGTGTTCTTTTATCATCATTCGTCGTATTTCATTTGACTGTTTAAGGCCCTGAAGCCACAAACGAAGCAATGAGAGCCTTTACACACTATAATGCCTACCCATCAGGAGATCAATATGCCAGAGTGTCGAAGTGTATCTCAGAGGACTCGTTTGACACCTCCAGTACCTCGTCTGGGGAATGCTACGAAAACACGAAAGACGGCTACATAACAGGTACAAACACAGAGAGTCGCTGGTATATTCACACGTTTGCTATAAATTTGGCATTTTTTAGAAGTCACTGTGAAAATATTTTTGATATTTATGTCTACATTAGGATCCACCATCATAAATTTAGTATGCTTTGCCCCTTTTAGTTAGTATTAGTAATACTAGTTATAGTAGTAATATTAGTTGGTTAAAGCAGTTGTAATGTCCTAATATTTTGAGATATTGGTAGAAGGGTGCAGCAGTTTTTTTCACTTCTTCAAATAGGAGGATATGAAAGAATAAAGACAATTTTCTCAAAAAGCTTTCTCAAGTCAGATCAAATTTATGAAAACTAAATGCATTCCCTGTGCTCTCGGAAATTACAGAGCCAGGACTGGGCCAGTCATCTGTTGCCAACGGTACCTCTGACCCTTCAAGGTTCGTCTTCAGCAACGACCAGATGTACTCTGGACAAACACCAAACCCGCAGAATTTAGGTAAATGTCACAGAACAGTAACAAACATTAAAAATGTTTACAGAGTCACATGTTTGCTGATGATTGTTATTGACTGATTGTTAGATGACGGAGGCGACGAACCTGTCTACTCCCCTGTGAGCCCTGACTGCGACACGTCATCTGAGGATGACTATGATGACATAGGATCATAATATCAAACAGAGGAGGTGACTCCAGGTCACAGAGACCAAGAGTGTGGCACAGAAGGTTTGAGAAATCTCCGCTGAAAGAAAATCTGTTCTGTTAGACCAAATACGTGTCTACGTGTTGTAGATTACATATAGTCATTGTTTTGAGAGCATTTTAATGACTATATTTAATTTTGTGCAGTAGTTAGAACCTGCTTAACACTGACGTGCTGTTGAAACAAGAGTTATATGTAGCCTAGACATGTAAAAACCAAATTTAGACCAATTTTGACCTCTCATGACTGTCTTTTGACCTGCAAATTACCAAACTACTGTTTCCTGTGAGTCAGCAATAATAACTACTATGTACCGTTGTAGAGACTAGAAAATTGATTGACATACTGCAGGTAATCCATCACAACGTTTCCTTTTTTTTTTTTTTTTTTTTTGGTTGTGAGCACAAACTGTTTTAAAAAAGACATGCACATTTCCAGGTGGCTCTTTATGCTGCCCATCAGTTCAGCCTCTGTCTGAAACAGGCCGTTTTAGCTCCTGTCTCTTTAAGAGTCCCCTCCTGACAAGCCCACTCTGTTCTGATTGGTTAGCTTCCGAAAGCTGCCCCTCGCCAGCTCCGGAGGCTACGTAAACAAACAGTAGTAGTCGGATTTCACTCCTTTTTCCTGTTCTTTACTCAGAATATACTGTAAACTTCTCAAATACATCCATACATGTTCAAGCCATAATCTGATCTGAAATATACAAGTAGATAACATGAACAACCTTCGCAACAACTGCGGAACAGACGGCCGTCTGTGGGCATGTGCAAACAATCTGACATCAGTTTGATGGAGAAGTAGCGGTAACTGCAAACAGAAGGTTTAGAGCAGCCTGAAGCTCTGGTTTTTGACTTGAAAGCAGCATTTATATATATGTTCACCATCTTTAGTGGTGCATTTAATGATGGTCAGACATCTGACAATCAGGTGTCATTGAGAGTTTGCTATGAAAGGAATCACACTGTATGTATTTTTTTATTTTTTTTATTGTCCAAAAATGAAACCCTGGAGACTAATGATTAACAAACATGGATGTTGTAAAAGGGTTAATGTATAATTTTGGTGATTTCTTGTGTTAAGTTGCAGCCTGCGCTGACATCTGTGATGTCCAAGCATCCCTAAAGTGCACTTTTCAAAACAATTAATGCTTGCTGCAGCATTAACATGCAAGTATATCATGCCTTTAGTAAAAATGTTCATGTTCACTGTGATGAGTGAGCTTTCTAAAGCATGTTTCAAGTTAATTTCAAACTGTACTCATAACACTTTACTTTAGTCCCCCAATTAATCATTCATAAGCAGTATGTAAACAGAAATGGTTTATAAAAATCATAATGTAGTTGTTAGCAGATATAAGTGTTTATTAAAAAATTTGTCAACAACTATAACTATAACTTTGGACAACTACACAACTGCATAAACAAATAATGAATGACAATATAGTAAAACACAGTCGTAATAACATAAAATATGTCGTCATAGGGGAAGTTATCATTGCTCTTAAATACTGTACATTAATAAACACTTAAAATGTCCATATAACTGCTTATAATTACATTATAACCCATTTATTATATAAATATGTGAATGCTTAATTGGCTGCCTGAAAGGCAGCAAATCAAACTTAGAATTAATGGTATGTTTAGGTGCTCTGTGAATGTATTAGTAGTAACTGTAACATGTATAGTGTGTTAGAGTTTTCATATTCAACATATGTATGTATTTGTATAGCGGTTAATAATTGCTTTGTTCGAATTATGTGCTAATCATTGCCATGTATCTTCCTGAGAGTATTTACCAATAAAACTATTGAGTTCTCCATATTATCTCTATAATTGCATACTTTACATGGCCAAAAGTATATGGACACCTGAACATTACAAACTGAACATCTCAATCCAAAACCACGGGCATTAATCTGCTGCAGTAACAGTAAGATTCACATTTGAGAGGCTGGAACAAGAATATTTGGACATTTTTCCATAAAAAAAGACTCAAAAACATTAATTGATTATCAAAATAGTTGACGATTAATTATCTGTCGATCGCCTAATCGATTAATTGACTAATCATTTGCCACACATTTTTTCCTGTGGGCAAATTTGTACTTAAACTATTGAGCTTTACCACAAGATGGCACTAGGAGCCTGTGAGTAAGTAAAGGTTTAATGGTTTGAGTGAGACTCCAGTGAAGCCCTTTCATGTAAATAACAGAAAAAAAATCGTAAACCCATAAAATGTTTTCCTGGCTATAACACTTTGTGACAAATACCTATCGGTGCTGAGCGAGGAAGAAGTCAAAAATTATGCTCTGTGAAAAAGGTTTGAGAGGGGAACTCTGGATGCTGATCAGGGGCCAACATAAACCATCAGTGCAGTCTGAAACCAGACCTGGCACAGCTCTTCTTGCTCCATTACATCTGCGGCAGCTGCACAGCATCAACGCTTCCTCCTGATCCAAAGTGATGCCTTGAATCAAAGTGGTGTCTTGTTCTGTCGAAGCACGTGTGACAAACTGCTTCAAAAACACCTGTAAAACTTTTAATAGGAGGTAGCGCCGGTGAATGTGCAGATAGACGTGGATTAGATTCAGCTCAGTTAACGTGAGAAGTGGGAGTGATGATGCATTAGACTGATAACCAGCAGAATTGGGTGTTTTTCGACTGGAAGGTATTTGGCAAAGGAAGAGGAGGAGAAGGAGGAGGAGGAGGAGGAGGAGGAGGAGGATGAGATGAGTGCGTGTGTGTGTGTGTGTGTGTGTGTGTGTGTGTGTTGGGTTGTGGGGAGGTGAGAGGGAAATGGGGGAGCTCAGGAGAAAAAAAGAGGAGGTGGACCGAGAAGTCGGCAAAGATAAAACGTGTCTGAGAGAATCATATATTACGCTCAAATTTAGTCCAGAGCTCTGAATCGAGATAAACAGGCAAATTAACGACCAGATCTCCTTATGAAACTCAATCTCTTTCACATGCCAGAGAATTCAGCACACACACACACACACACACACACACCAACCAACCCACACACCACTTAACAGAGATTCCATCTAAAAGTATGCAGTATGATATATTACAGATCCTCCTTGAACAGTTTGCTTTTGTTTTATTCTACCCTGGAAGATTGATAAGTCAGAATCTTAAAATCAGTGGATGTACAGTCCTGATTAACATCAAGGGAAAGAAATGTAGTGCTCTAGTATTTCAAGTAGCTTGTAGTATTTGAGGGATTAGAAGATCAACCCTCTGTTTTTACTTTGTTCATTAAATCAGTTACACACAAAGGATTACGGCTCCATAAGTCCATAAGTTGCTTAAAGTGTTCCCCGACAACAGATCCTGCTCGAGTTTAAACTTTTGAACTTGGTTTGGTGCAGGAGGCCTGGAGACGACAGTACCTGCCTGCAAAAAAAATACACAGAACACACTAGAACCTGAAATTACATTTGCAGCTGCGTGTGTGGAAGACTGTTTTTGGGGTTTGTCATCCTCCAGTAAAAGTTAATATATAACAACAACAGGAGTTTGGCCAACTTTTTAGCATGCACAGTAAGGACACAAAACAATGAGTGTTGACAACACACGTTACACTCAGAGCTTTTGCTGAGGTGACAACCAGTATTTTTTATCTGTGATAACATTTTCTAAACTCAAACAAAAGCACTTTATTAGGAACACCCCACTGACATTTATAAATATAAGGAAACCCTTTCAATTTAATGCAATCCAGTACACCACCACCACCCACTACGACCACAGTAATAACCATAAAGTAGAATTATCACCTTTCTGACCATGTGAGCAAAAACTGAAAATGTATAAGCTTCGTAAAAGAAGAATTTATGGCAGAGCCCTTGTATTGGATTAGATCACACAGGTGTTCCTAATAAAGTGCACAGTGACTGTACATTGGTAATGAGCAGAGGCGTCATGCGGTCAATTGTTAGCTGGACCGCAGGGACCAGCTCTATAAACACGAATGTCTGTCCGTCACTGACTCACTCACTGACTCACTGACTGAGTGATGAAGTCACACCGCTGGTCAGCCGAAGGCGGCTGAAGCTTGAGACAGCCAAGTATCCCAGAATACATTTCACACCAACCGGCAGCGACGGCGGAGATTTTGAGCCAGGCTAAAAGCTGTTGTTATTTTCACTGTAGGACTGTTAGTATGTCACTTTATTAAGTTTTAATATTTTTTTTCAGATGAGAGAGTAACCATTTAGATTCCAAATATGTGGTCAGTTTATCCAAATAACGCATATTTGGAAATTTGCTCCAACGTTTTCGGAGATATGAGGAGATGCTGGCCAGCAGCCCGACCGCTGAGATGATCGGCTGGTCAGCGTCCATCGTCATCCCGGGGAGAAAATGATCTGATGAAATGATCTATGCAGCTCTTTGGTAATTTATCGCTGGCTCTAATGTCTCTGTAGCATTTTGGATCATGATATAATTCCTTTTGGAAGATAAATTTTGTGCTGCCACATTAGTTTGTCTGAATGTAAACTGAATGTAACACAGTTGTTTTTGGCAAAAAAAATGTTTTGATAAACTCACTGTACTCTGCCTGCCAAGCATTAAAATGAGAAACAGACAAAATTAGTTATCTAGTGAAAAAACTAGCCACTAACGAGCCACATATTTCCTCAAGAGCTGGTGGAGACCAAAACAGAGCTAAAAGGACAGTGAATATTAGACTTCCATTCATCATTTGGCCAGAGACACGACTCTGAATGAAAGCTAATGTTTGCAAACACATTAGCCAGAGCATCGTGACAAGCTGATAAAAATTCAGTGTTGTGTGTCCGTCTGCTTGTCTTGGAAAAATAAAAACCTCATTCCTGCAGCTTTAAAGTTGCGAAGAATTTCTGAAAATATCAAATGATACCTTTTTGCTTTATTGTTATTTGGAGCAAAAAAAAAAATTTTGCTGTTAATTTTGAGAAAAAGAATTCACTTTCACCCTCATAAATCAACTGTGATACTCTTAATAGTATGTGTGTACAGTTAGTATCCATATATCTTCAGTAAAGACAAAAGAGTGTTTAACTCTGGAAATAAAATTCATCAAATTGAGGCCGTTTACACTTGGTTTTAAAATGCGTTTCAGTGATCTGAACACAAGTCGACAGCCGAGACACAATGCTGTTCACACCTGTGTCCATCACATGCCTCCAAAGTGTCAAGCTGACCATTTTTGTGTGTGTGTGTTGTGACCACAGACTTCGTTAACGTCTACGTCACTCCTGCTAGATTGTCCAAGGGCCCTGCACACAGTTATATTACGTCAGTCTGTTAACAGACAAGCGCCAGATTTCTTTAGTACGTGCTAGCTAAGAAAACAGAAATGTTTCAAGAACTAATATACATATACGGGCGATTCCAACTGTTGAGATTGGCAAGACAAAGTCATTTAGCGTTAGCGTGTTGTCACCAAAACAACCATCATGTCCTGCGCTAATGACGTATTTTCCTGTTACGTCTTTGTCGGAAACGCATCAGGACGTTTACGCTATAAAAGATATGTGGTCAAATGTATCTCAGACCACCTCGGCAAGTGGTTTGAGTGATCAAATCACAATGTGTCTTGGTGGTCGTTTGTGATCCGATCGCCCAAGACGCATTTTAAAACCAAGTGTCAACAGGGTCATTGTTCTCTTTACTGAAATACTGATTTCAGAGTGGTGTCTGGATTGTAACACATTCTTCAAACCAGGTTTCATGTTCCATTAAACCAATAAGAAGAAAAGAGAAAAGCACAGACTCTAACTTGTGTAATTAGTGTCTCACTTCATTCTGACCTTGTAGGTTTTGCTCTTGACTTTGCCCTTTGTATTGGCACGGCTCTTTGATTGCCAGGGACATGTTGTAGGATGGACTGCAGCCAGTGAAATGTAGTGAGGTCATCAGTTTAGGTAGAGCCCCAGATGGTTACAGACCCGGGCGAAAAATCCACTTCAGCTCATTAATCAAAGCCTTTTTTCCTTTGGCCAAGTAATGGCAAAGATTTATACTAAAGCCATTAAATTCACCAATATTCCCCTCTCTTGATTAGTCGCTCTCTGCTCGAATCAGCCTGTAGTTTGGCTGTAAACGACATTACAGCCTGCTGGGCTGAAGCTTCGGTGCGCTGGCGAGGCTCAGTAATAGTGTTGATTACTCGTCACTCATTAGGTTGCTTTCACTGCCGCCGCTAAGCCCTCATCAGGAGGGTTTTTGGCTGAGCGGCCGGGCAGGGGCCCTGATCCAATTCACCTTTAAAGTTCAGTGGACCTGTCTGGGTTGCTACGGGTCAGTGCATCGCTCTCCATGCTGTGCACTCCCAGAGAGGCCCTCATTACCTCATTTCCTGTTACTACTGTACCAAACATGCATTTGAATCTCAGGGTTTGCTTGTAGAAAGTTTGCTATATATATGTCACAGATTGTATATGAAAGCTGCTGAATAAAACACTTGTTGAGTTTATGTCTTTGGAGAACAACGAACCATAGAATCGTCGTAATTAGCAGTTTCACATAAGACACATTTATTAGTCTGTATAAAGAAATGAATCCCAACTTGAAAGCTGGTCTGGTAGAGCAGCGTTTAGCTCATTAACCTTTTTTCTTCTTAGCACCTCGCTGCAGTTAACAGTCTGTGGCCTCTTCCCCACCAAGACACATTCATGTAGCTGCCAATCAGGTCAATGCTGCAATTAAGCTGCTTTAAACTTGTTCAGTGGTGCTTGGAGGCCGTAAAAATACTTCCGTTTGAGTGTCAATGGGAGCCTGTGGTGGTTAACGCTGCATTCATGGGAGAATACATTGTGACTAGTTAATGTAAGTAGTCTGGTCAGCGGGTCAAAAGGGCAGCATGACTGAAGGATACAAGGAGGTGCAGCAGTGCCCAGCTGTTTGAGATAAACATCAGTCTGATCATTCAGACTCGAAGCACAACACTGATCTTTTTTTCTCCTTCATTTGTCCAACATTCAAATTTCTCAAGCAACTAAGAATTTATGGACACATTTCCTTGTTTGTCTCTGACCAGATGGACTGGGGTTTATGAGTGTGCGGTGCATGTCGGACACCGACGTCCCGCTCTGAGTATCAGTCAGTCAGGACAGGCGTCATCAATCTTGGTGCTCAGTGAATGGCAGATTGGCTGCCATAAACCGGGGCCCTGATTGCAGTGTGCTGTTCCCAGCGGAAGAGTTTTCAGTGCGAGGGAGGCATGGAAACAAAACCCTGCAGATACAAACAGTGTGTGTGTGGGACACTGAGCTGTGCCACACCGTAACATACTGTACATGTTTGCACCAGTGTTGCACAGAAATGATCCTGCGTTTATTACACTTGTTAATAAAAGTGATCCATCTCTGACTAGACACCAGTTGTTTTTAGAAAGTTTCAGACAGATGGATAAAATTAGAGAATAATGAAAGAAAACAGAAATATTTACCATTTAGTACAATGAGGTAATGTATTTTTTTTCCAGAGACTTTGGCAACCTGGTGGGAGTTTACATACTACAACTGCAAACTAACTATTCCAAGATATTTTATTGGTGGATCTCAGTATTTTTTAAACTCAGTATATTTAAATTTAGGACTGCAGCTAACTAATATTTTTGTTATTGATTCATCTGTTGATTATTTTCCCAATTTACTGTTTTGTCTAGAAAATGTCAGAAAACTGTGAAAAAGGACTGTTACAGTTTCGACTTTCCAAGGTGATGTCTTCAGATCAACAGTCTATGACAAAGAAAAGCCTTAAATCATCACATTTAAAGAAGCTGAAACTAGCAGATTTTTGGCATTTTTGCTTAAAATCATTAATTAATTATAAAAATAGTTACTTTTAGGACAATAACAACAATAAAAAACCCAAAAAACAAATAAAAAAAAAATCAGAATTCACAAGCAGTTTAGATCTTTTAGAGCTTAATTTTGGCAAATAATACATTTATAAACAATATAACTGCATGTTCAACAGAATAAATAACAAATAATATATGAAGACTTCATAAAAGTACAACCTATAGACTTTTTTAGCTTTTGGGTGGGCAGACATGAGCAGTCATGATCTCAGTATTTCTGAAATCCTGGCAGCGGTTCTGCTCTGAACATGAACTCTGAAAGAAGCAAAGCAAACATTAAAAAAGACTGACATCTATTTTATGGTTTACAGGCTGTTCTCTGCACCGATTCTGCCTTTACTTAACAAGGTGAAACACATAAAAGTGCAGTTTGATCCATTGCTCAAAAACAATGAGCTGATGTCATTTGTTACCGGGTGAAAGTATGGCGTCCAGTCAAAATCCCTCCAGCGTGCAGACTGAACCAGAAAAACTGTCAAGTCAGGTGGACTGAGAGCAGCTGGCAGAGCTTTGCAGACTTCAGGTTGCAGCTCAGAGAAGTTCAGAAATGAAAGATTATGTGTTAGAAAGCAGCTTTCAGATCATCAAGCACTGTCAAAATCCTCGATACAGTGATTTGTGTGTTTGGTTTTTCTTACAGATCTATAACAGTTCTGGTAAGTTGTAAAAGTAAAACAAGAAGACTGAGCAGGTGAGATATAAATTAAGTCGGTTAATGTTCAGAAACAACTTCAGCAAAGGCAAACAAGTCCAAAAAGGGTACAAAAAAAAATCAAAAACAGGCAGAGGTTATGAACTAACAGAATGAAGACTGGAACAGTGCAGCTGTAGTGGTACAACAGAGGATCTGACAGAGAATTAGGCTACATTCAGAACCACCTACTGCATACTACCAACAAATGCAGTACGCAGTATGTACTAGAGTATGTACAGCACTACATACTGCATACTGCAGTATGTATGCAGTATGAAACTGTTAAATCGATTTAATTTGCAGTATGCTAGGCTAAGACAAGGCTTAGCTGGTTTCCAGGTTTGGAAAGAGAAAGTAAACAACAGCATGGCTAACGGCAGTGGTCGAGATGACTGGCTGGTCCTCATATCTCTGAAAACAATGGAACAAACTGGCATTATTTGGATAAACTGGCCATATATTGGGGATCTTAATGGTCATTTTCTTGCGTGAAAAAATATTAAAACCTAATAAAGTGACACATTAACAGTCCTAGAGAGAAAATCAAAATCTCTGCTGCATTGCTGTCCACCATTTAAAAAACGACCAGTTGTTGTGACTGTTTCAGCGCTTTGCATTGTGGGACACATTAAGTAGACTGGTCAGATGCATACTGGAGATTTTTTCTGAATCAGTATGACATCTGGGTATTTTTACATACTGCATACTACATGCTACATTTTGGCCAAATCAGTACGTGCTGCTAGTACAGGTGGTGGTTTTGAATGCAGCCTTAGTGATTAAGGGGGATGAGGGGCAGGTGTGCTGATGGGTGATGATCAGGTGACTGGGGAGCAGCTGAGGGCTGCTGCTGGGTGGAGAGGGATCACAGGACAGGCTACGACTGGCATGATCCACCTGATACATCTCACGACTTTGTTTCAGATGCTAGATTTTATTTGTATTCGTTTTTCTGATTATTTTCTTCAAGACTTGTTTATTGTATTAATGATCTCTTTGCTCTGTGGCGTTTTCTTGTAAACCAACTGAAGTTATGTTTACACTGAGCGTTACCAAAATACATTGTGCGTACCCTTGAGGTCTAATAAAAATGTTGAATGCAATCCCTTCCTCATAAAACATTTGCGAAGCTGCTTTTTTTTTTTAAAGGATAGGTTAATGATTTTTGAAGTCTGTTTAAACCCTGCATTGTTTACATCCATATTTATTAGCCTGAAGTCTTTCCTGCCTTTGTTGGTGCATGATGTAGCTCATTACAGCTTCATGTATATCAGAGGAATAATGTCAAAAACCATCATCAGACAAACAAAACAGACATCTGCTCATAAATAAACTGCTCCATAGCACTACCTGAGGTCAGAAGGAAACCCTACAAAGTTTAATTCAAGTAACAAGATTACTAGTTAAAAGTTGCCTTAGTTGCTTTATTAGCGACGCTAGCTACAAGGCTGTAGGGACGGCAATGTCGGTTGGTCGTTGGCCCACTTTGGTGCAGACTGAAATACTCTGACTTTTCCTCACCACCAGCAGGTTAACTTTTTGGTTTTGAGTGACATCAGATGGATCGCCATGACATTTGTTACAGACATCCATCTTAGCATTTAGCTCCAGTAAAGCCCTGCTGAGCTGCTAGCATGGCTGCAGACTCTACGTCATGATTTTAGGTATTGTATTATTTCTTAATCTGTTATTCTGATTTGGTGTGTATAAACTGTAAGAATAAAACTCTTTGTAAGGACAAAGTACGTTTGAATGAACTGTGCAAGTAAATAGCATTGAACTCAAATGACTGGTCTTAAACAAACTGACCCCTGAAATCAGGACAGATGTCAAAGTACGCGACCATCTGCATGTTTTGTTTGCATTTGTTATGACCCGGCTCTTAGGCTGTGACAAAAACAGGAGAATACAAACGGTTGTACGCAAAAATCAATCAATTATATTTATTTTTTAAGAAATTACAGCAAAGTAGTAATCTAATGTGTAAAGTGGTCAATCAGTAGATCGGTAGTGTTGGTGTGTGGATGTGTAATGTTGTAGGGAGTAAACCAAAGACAAATGCGACAAAAACCAAACAAAAGAAACATGTGGTATCAGGAAGAGAGCCAGGAATGGGATGGCTGATCCTAAATGCCTTCTGGACGGACTGGCCAGGTGCACCCAGTCGCATTAATTGAATCTCCGCCTACCTGCACCTAAAGGGAGAAACAAACAAAGCGAGCCAGAGGGCCGTCACACATATAAGGACAGTCATTTCAGTTACCCTGTGTTCAGTCTCTTGATGCCACCTTGGTAAAGAGCCTGCACCCTATTCGGCCGAATCTCAAGACTCTGATTGCTGTTGGTTGTTCATATTAATTTGACTTGATACTCTGTAATAAATTCCTTAAATCTGAGATCAAGCTCAGTGTTATTAATGAGTCTGTAATTTCTTGTTCCTCGCCATTTTTTTATTCAAGTTGAAACACATTTATTTTTGTGAGCAGCTACTGGTATTTTGACTTGATAGGACTATTTTATTAATGGATATGTTTATTATAAGATGAAAAATACTGTTTTCAACTTACCATATGTAATTTTATTAGAATTTAGAGTGTTTTTGCCAAGAACAACACATAAAAATAATGCTTTCAGACTCAATATGGCTCATTTCACCTACAGTTTGTTCTTGTCTCTTACAGATAACATGAAAATATATAAAAAATATATTAATTTAACCTGGAATTCCTCATAAAACCAAACAAAAACACTACAGTTTTATAGTTATTGGCTCTGTAACTGTAAAAGTTTGCAGAGGAAAAACTACATTTGGCACAGACAGCACGGCAGGCCAGGTGAGGGCTCGCTGTGGGTATGAGTCATCCCTGTTGTCACGGTTACACAGCATCGTCATTTGTTTGTGCGCCCCAGGCGAGGTCATTAATTACAGAGTCAATCTGGGACAGCCTTAACAAATCATGTTCCTAAACATGAATGGCAGGCGTTTTTGCCAACACAGTCCTCATTCACTGGACTTCAGGTTCCTCATGCAAGGGACAGAAACAGAGGAAGAGGAGCGGGACGAAGAGGAGGGGCAGCTGTATATGTAGTTGTGAAACTGAATACAGCTGAATCGCATTAAAATGTTTACATTTTTGTCATTTAAATTTTCTTTCTTTCAGATTTCCAGCAAGTAATTTCAAGTTGTGCTATTTCAATTTTAAGTTGTTTTTTTTTGATTTAGGGGTCAAGAGTTCAGATTTTTTTTTAAACTAAAGTGTCCAGTGTTAAAACTATAACCATCTGGCTCAGTTTCAGTTATTATTATAAATTTTCTGATGTAAAAATCAAGTCTAAAAATCAAGTTTCTCAATTTGGATTCGTGAAATTCAGAATAATAACCAAAATAAAAAAAAATCGAACTTGAACATCTGGGCTACCAAAGATACTCAATCGATCAGGCGTCTGTCCTATCAGGTTAAGTTCTCTCAGGGAGGAAACTGAAGTTCGACTGGAAACCCCAGAAACTTGAATTTTCCATATGAACATGAAATTGAAATCGTAAAACTTAAAATTACTTTCAGAGAATTTTAAACCACATAAATTCAGATACATGACAAACTAAAATATTTCAACCTTATAAATTCAGTAGTATTTTAACTCCGATATCAATAAAGTAGTCAGTCGCTTATACAATGTTAATTATTATGGCCTCTCTGTTTATTCTTGATCACATGTTATAGGATGTGTGTTGTTTTGCGGATTGAATGAGGTCACCGCAAGATTGATAGCATGGCATGGTAGGTGATGGTGAGTGAGCTCAGCCAGCTTCAACTCAAGGAACTATGTGTGTGTGTGTGTGTGTGTGTGTGTGTGTGTGTGTGTGCGTGTGTGCGCGCGTGTGTGTGTGTCCGGTCAGTCGCTCCGTGGCACCAGCTTAACCCCTGGATTCCCCGCATTCCAGCCCAAAGTCAGGCACAAGTCTCGCCACTGGTCCGTTTAAGGTGATTGACGTTATTTGCTACCATTAGGCACTACTATGTTATTGACCTTTGACCCCTCACAAGCGACCTGTTGAAACAGCTTTAAACCAGATCGTCTAATCTCCATGGGAAAAGCCCTCAATCTAGACTTAGGGCTCTAAAAGCAATCAACACCTAAAGGTGAAAGAGGGGAGCCGAGGTCACTGCCACCAGATCGCTCTGATCCTGTCGGGGGGCGATGACGATCATTTTGTTCGGACTCACCGAGCCGCACAAACACACTTTTATCAGAAGAACAACTCAAGGCTTCACTTCCATAATGATTCATGTCCTATTTATGGGTTAAAATGCTGAAGTTCCTACCTGATGTTTGTTATTCATTGTCTTTAAACAGTGGTGGAAGAAATATTCAGATCCTTTAAGTAAAAGTACCAAAACAACAAAGTAAAAGTCCTGCATGAAAAATCCTACTTCAGTAAAAGTAAATCAGTATTATCAGCTTGATGTAGTTAAAGTAGTGGTTTGGTCCCTCTGACTGATATATTATTATATATGACATCATTAGATTATTAATACTGAAGCATCAGTGTTAGAGCAGCATGTTGCTGTTGTAGCTGCTGGAGGTGGAGCTAGTTTCAACTACTTTATATACAGTTAGATAGTTTAGTCCAGTGATTCCCAACCTAGGGGTCGGGCCCCTCCAAAGGGTCACCAGATAAATCTGAGATGATTAATGGGAGAGGAAAGAAGAAAAAACAAAATTCTGATACACAAATCTGTTTTCAGTTTTTGGACTTTTTCTCTAATCTTTGATTTTTGCTGAAATATTGGATCATTTGAACATTTATTGAAATGAAACCATGTAAGAAGTTTAGAGGGAAAAATCACTATTTGGTGGAGCTGTTAACAACTCATAGACATCTGAAATGTGACCCTGACTACACACTGCTTATTATAAGACGTCAAAAGCCAAAAAGGTTGGAAACCACTGGTTTCATCTTTAACAATGTGTTGTATTTTAAAAGCTTGTTATATTATCCATTGTGTCAAATCTTCATCTGAAAAGTAACTAAAGCTGCCAAATAAATGTAGTGGAGTGGAGAGTACAATAGATCCCTCAGAAATGTAGTGGAGTGGAAATATAAAGTAGCATCAAATGGAAATACTCAAGTAAAGTACAAGTACCTCAAAAATGTAGTTAAGTACTTGAGTAAATGTACTTAGTTACTTTCCATCACTGCCTTTAAATCAGTGTGATCAAAGGTTAAAGTTACTGTCTGTTTCAAAGTACCATAATTTACTGATATTTTGTGCCTCTAAGAATTTTGTGTAAGTAATGGCTTCTTTAGTTTGTATCTTTGAAAGACCAAGTTAAGTTGTAACAACTTGACTTCTTTGCAAATCTTTACACTTGTTCGCTTCCTTTTATTTGTTTTACAGAGTTTGTGTCTCTCATATATCACCATTACATTCAAGTCACAGAGCTAAACGTCCACCTTACCTTTAAGCAATCTTTGAAAAAACACAGAACGTTGTTTAACAAAACTTACTGCTGTTCCATTCTAGGGCTGCAACTTTCATTATCGATTAATCAATTTATCGATTAGTTGTTTAGTCCATAAAATGTCAGAAAATAGTGAAAAATGTCAATCACCGTTTTTCAAAGTCCAAGATGACGTCTGCAAATGTGTCGTTTTGTCCACAACCCAAAGATATTCAGTTTTCTGTCATAGAGGACTAAAGAAACCAGAAAATATTGAAAATAAGCTGGAATAAGAGACTCAAAATGATTAATCAATTGTTAAAATAGTTGGCGATTAATTTAATAGTCGGCAACTAATCGATTAATTGATAAATCAATGCATCTCTACCTTTTCTTGTTCTGTTTGACACAAAAAATACAAACACCGACACATTCTGGCTACCATGTTGTTTTGGATCAGGGAACAGTGGCTCAACTTGACAAACTGATAAAGAAATGTTCTCATCGTGCTGCATTTTCAACATTTTCAATCCTGATGGTAAAAAGAGTCGTTGAGGAGACTGAGAAGGTCTTCAGAACAGCTGTAAACAACCTTCTGGGTTTCTTAAAGATCACACAGTATTTCTGTTTCAGAGAAATGGACGCTGAGCTCTGTGACCTGAATGTAGTGGTGATACATGAGAGACAGAAACTGCGGCTTGGTACAACTTAGACTCAGATTTAAATGCAATTACTCAAACCACTCGGTTATATGTGGGAATATACCTCAATATTACAGATTGGACCTTAAATATAATTTTTCTATAATCTCCTCCAAGAATAAACAACAACTTGTGTTTGTAGAAAGATGAAGCTTCCTTCTTCAAGGTGGCAGAGTAACCAAGAATATTTCGAAACACCTTCAACACGTTGCATTTTTTGGCCGGAGAGCCTCAGCGTGTGACTCCAGGCCGGCTCTAAAATCCACTCTGGTCAAGTTTTTGTCAGCAGATGTAATACAATCTGACAGTTTTGGAGGGATTAACAACAAGACATTGTTTCAAATGATATTGATCAAAGTTCACTTTAATCCTGTTAATTAAAGCAAAGAATAACAGTGAGCAAATCCATGACTTAAAAGAGAGGCTGGATAAAAGACTTAATAAAAGATTTTGATCCTGTAATTCTCTGTTAATACTTAAGTTTTCTGATTGCCTGATTTCACCTCAGAAATGTTGCTGCTGTTGCTGCTGCTGCTGCTGCTGCTTCCAGGCAAACCTCCAGAAATGTGCAGCTGATTGACAACCCTGTCAAGGCCCGAAGAGTGAAGGACCCCGAGCAAACCTGCTTTATTAGATGAATGCACGCGTTGTGGGAGGTCTGTCTGACTCGGTGTTAATGCCCACAAATGCTGACCTCTCCCATGCCATGTGCCTCCCAAATCCAGATATGAACAGTGGCTTACAGATCAAAACATGCTTTCATCACAGCGCTCACAGAGATAAAGCCTGAGAGAGAGCGAGAGAACGAGAGAAAGAGAGAAAATAACTAAACTACTGTCTGTTCACTGGAATCACAATCAATGAAAACTACAGTAAATAATATAACCAGTGAGCTTAATTTAAATAATTTTGATATAAAATGAAAATCACACATGCAGCAGATGAATGTCTGCTACGCATGTGAATTGGAAAAGGTATTGATTACAAAAACATAATGACAAAAAATTACATTCAGATAGAAATAGATGGAAATTAATCAATACATAGATATATAGTTTGTAATATGTGATAAAGAAATGAAACTATGAGACGATAATGTGACTTTAAAGCACCTTCTAGTTCAAAAATGTTCATTGTATCATCATTAAAGAGTCAAAAAAGCCTTTGGAAAAGTATTTTTTTCACTTTTGATTCATCTGGCAAATATTCTCTCAATTAATCAATTGATTAGTGACGTCAACACTTAAAGAAAACAGACAAAAGCAGCAGATTCTCACTCTGGAGAAGCTGAAAACAGAGAATGTTGTTGGTGTTTTTGTTTGATAAATGACTTAAATGATCAATTAAATTAAATGAGATACATTTTCTCTGGTTTGACTAATTGATCAATGCACTAATTGTTTCAGCCACAGGAATATTCACCCGTTTGTTCCACTTATCAGAAAGGCAACATAAAGGTAACAGATGCAGATACAGAAACAGTCTGATCTCAGTGGAAAGTGACCATTAACCATTAATCACAGTTGACTGAATGTCACCTCAAAGAAAAAAAGAAACCAAGATCAAAATAGTAGATTTTAAGACACAAAATGCCAGTTTGTTATGTTACAAAAAACAAGGTTTACATTTTTCATACACTGTCTGACCATGTTGACAGAAAGAGCGATAATGAATCTATTAGATTAAGAAAATGAAACACTGCAGGAAACCAGTGATAAAAAGGTGAAACTATTACAAAATACAGGGTTACAGGGGGGAGACTGTGGGAATATTTAGTATTTTGAAAGTTCAAAACTAAACATGTATTCATGCAAAGTACGATTTCTACTTACAAAAATATTTCACATGCTTATGTCCACATTCAGAGTCTCTTCTATTGTTAAAATAAATTTAAGGATTTAGGTTGTTTTAGTTTATGAGCCAGTTTATGAATTAATTTACTTGTAGACACACACACAGATATTCAGTAAGAGGTAGTGCATTTGTTTGGGGAAAAACACATTCCTTTACTCTGGTGAAGTATAATGAAATAATATTTCTGCAACCATAAAGTCGATCACATCAGAGAGCATCTTCGACGTGGTGATGTTGATTTAAACCAGATAAAAAAGTCTCAATGAGATTAAAATCTCTGGCCAAGAAAGAGCAGCATAAACATTGTTACAATAATAAATACAAACAACATAAACAGACTAATATAACTGTCACACACTACAAACACAAAATCCAGTTAAGATGCATCAATAGGTACAATTTTCAAAAACTATCTCAAATCTCTCAAAAAAAAGCAAAAAATGTGTTTGTTTTGGTTTTACTACACTCATACACTCATCTTGCATATTAATATTAGTAATTACATCTTTAAATTAAAACTTTGACCTTTGACCTGTGCACTCCTTAACACTTCTTTTAGTGTGATCTGAATGTTCCTGCTGTTGCTCCTGTTCTACAAATCAGAGTAAACATATTAAAAAACAAAAGCTTTTCAGTGGAAAAAAATAATCATCATTTAAACATATTTGTGCTTCTGTTCGGTTCAGCATCTGGTTGTTTTCCCGTCAACATTCCCTCCACATTTACTCTCCTTCTTTGTTTTCACGGCTGCATTTTTCTGAGGAAGATAAAACCCAGATCCAACAGTTTATACAAAGTACAATGCTCCACTATTACATCCATGACATGTAAAATATTTCCTCTTGAAGTTACCACATATTTCCTCAAACTGCTTAAAAGCCATAATTGGAAACAGACAGCTTGTGTACCTCTGAGTCACAGTAGCCTGAAATATGTTTAAATCTTTATTTTTTCCCCACTTTCGATCCAGGCGAATTAGGGGCATTTTTTTGGACTTCAGTAAAAGCTCTGTTTTATTTTCACACAGCTTTGAGAAACAGTGATTTGGTGAATGCTGATTGGAGGGATCTGTCACTCTTTAATCAGACTTAAGCTTCAGTTTTAAACCAAATGTTTGTGTATGTATTTCTTGCAAGTATGCATGGGAAAGTGCCCCAGCTGCGTGCTCCGAGTGGACGTTCTCTGTGAATAAATGCATGAATTTATGACTCTGTGTGTGTGTGTGTGTGTGTGTGTGTGTGTGTGTGTGTGTGTGTGTGTGGCATAGCAGCAGGGCTTTTCCGTCTTGTCAATGGAAAACATTAGTGTCATGCCCCCACAAACCCACCCACCGCCCCCCCCCCATCCCTCCCCTCTCCTTCCCTCAGCCCCTTTTCCCCCCCTTGTTTAATTCAGTCCATCAACACTTCCTCCTTCAGCCTGTTAGTGTCACACTGCATTTCCTCTCCGGCCTCAACCAGACCGGCTCGCCACAATCGGCCCGGTTTTGGGTTTCCCTCAAACGGCAAAGGGCTTCAAAGTCAATAACTGCTTTTTTGATTTTTATTGACCCAAAGACTCGCCCCCGCCCTCGACCCAAATGCCACTCGCCCCCACATTTCTTTAAGGGGGAATAAATTACAGTAAGGAGGGCGATTGTGCCGAGGTTTGAAGGTGGTGTTGTCTCGCTCATTTCACCTGCAACTCATTTGAGGAGGTGTTTCAAAAATGTCCGGCCTTCAGCACCTCAGAATAGGATAGATTTCAAGGTTTGTAAGTTTGTTAAATTAATTAAGATTGATTAAATTTAAGTAGTTTTCATTTAAACACCTACTGAGAGAGCTGGGAAGTCACTCATCACATTTACTAAAGGTTCTGATACTTCACTACCTTTCTATAGAAGTTCATTCTTGACTTTTGGAAATAAATCTTATCTCCGTCTCAGTGAGTTTGCTCAGTTGTCATGGAGACGGTTTTGTTTATGAACTTTATGAGGCTGCAGTTACTTCGCATATTAAGATTTTATATCAAACACGAGATAAGGTCGATAAATACAGCTGTTCTGCAGTAAACATGTTTTTTTTTTAATCTCTTTTAAACACTCTTCCTTGTTTTAGGGTTTTAGGCTTGATGACACAATGACTTCCAGACTTTATCTAAAAGGTTCTTCTGTCCTCTCTGTTCTTCTGCAACTGATCCGAAAGGATGAAAATCACCAAAACTTCACTTTTCTTCACTATGAAGTACTTTTAAACTTGTTTACTGCTAATAGCTGTTTGTTTAAGTAAACATTAAAATTTTGGGACTTTTAATCGCAACAGAGCATTTATTTCACTGTAATGTATTTTTACTTTCATGGGATTTTTAAAGATGTGAGAATAGAGCAAGTTGTTGTAAATGTCATTCACACTTGATGAATTGACCTGTTGTTGTATGAAGTACAGATGTCCAAAAGGATGATGATGTCTATAAACAGCTAATTTAGAGAATCTTGGGAAATGAACAACAAACCCTCCAGAACAACACATGTACAGGAAATGTTTTCTGATCTGAAGCCTGTATCGACAGGACAGTCAGTTCCTTCCAAAACTGTTACAAATCCCAAAAACAAATCTATTTGATGATCTGACTCCAATATGGCCCAGGTTTGGTTCGGTTTAGGCATAAACACGACTTGTTTACAGTTCAGGGAAAGATCATGGTTTATCTCAAAATAGATACTTTGGTGAGGTTAGAAAACCATCTTGTTTGGGGTTAAAATTACTACTTCATTAAGGGTTAGTGGACAATTGTCGTCCTGTGTTAAGGTTATGAAACGACTGTGGTCGTGGTTAAAAGAAACCAACATTGACTGTTAGGTGGAAACAGGAAAGTTCGATGTTTTGCTGACCCATCCGTCTGCCTCGAACTCCTCCCTCTGTGGACTTGTAGCGACTACTGGAAACAAAGTAAAAAGTCGCTGAGAGGCTCAAGTAAGACCTTGTTTGCTGATTGTCTGACGCGGTACCAAAAAGATTCACTGAGATCAAAATATACATTTAACTTTACTTTTTACTTTTACTAATGAAAAGAATCAACTTAGTATAGCGTCCGGAAGATATACTCAAAATAATCACAGAGAGAGAGAGACAAAAACAGCCACAACTGCCACACAGGTGAACTATACTATACGACTATATGAATATCATTGCCCGTATCCATGTGACCTGATTATATCAATCACCGACAACAAATAAACAACCAATATACCCATTTACAATTCATTCTAAATTCACAATAAATTAATTAAAGGCTCCTATAGTAATGTTTGTTTTGAAAAGTGCTTTATGGATAAATCTTACTTACTTACTTGCTTACTGTGGACTTTATGGCTCTATAATAACATCACTTGATTAAAGGCGACTTCATCAGAAGTGCTTGTCCTGTTCGAAGGTGTCATGCTGCAGTCCACTGTACTCGGACCTCGAAAAAAAACAACCACCGGCACGGAAAACATACATCTAACCTGAGTTCGCCAACAGAAACACACCTGACGCACACAGTGAACAGTTAGCAGAATGACCTTTTCATCAGTTTTTTAATTTTATGTTGTGTTTGTGTTGTGAACAACTTTGTAGTTGCCGTTTCCGTTCAGTTGAACGTTGCTTGATAGAAGTCTAGAAGTGAATACGTGGTACTCGCCTGTTCCTGTCTCTTTTAAAGTGTGTTGATCAGCTGCTGTAGTGTTGGGTTGGAATGAAACCCTGCATGTTCATGACCCTCCAAGCATGAGTTTGCTGCTGGCGTCCATGTTTTCCTGAGCAGATGCACTTGGATGCATTTAGATTGGAAGTCGGAAATACCGAACTATCAACTTCCGACTCGCAATGGATTACAGCAGTAGAACAGCTTTGGAAAACCTGTCCCCCCCCCCCCCCAACACCTTTCCAACGTCAGATAAAGAGGGGCTGCGTCCGCCAATTTCTTAAACTTTCTGAAACCAACAATCCAGCAAACACACCCACTTCATGCGGTGATTGGCCAGACGTGCGGATGTGAGGAAGTAAGCAGCGTTTGAACCTTTCTCCAGCTCTCTTTCTTCACTCGTTACACAACTATTTCTGGCACTTTTCATGTGTACAACCGAGTGCAAAACTATTAATGCCTTCCAGGGAAGACCTGCTGAAAATATGCACTGTTATCTCCATATTTAAACAATTATCATATGTCTCTGCTCTCTCTATGATTTCCGGCTTTTCGCTCCGCCTTTGAGTGTGGCCGTTTGGAAACAACTATAAACATATTTGTGACGTGATCAGAAATCTTTTCGTACAAAAGAACCTCTGCTCCCAACGGACACGAGCCATAATTACTACAGCTGCTAAACAAATGTTGTTTTGGGGCATTTGCAGAAACAACTGATGCTGTTGTTTTTCATGGCCTCAAATTGGGCCGTGTCTTGATGGTAACCCTTGATTTGTGAAAGATATCATGAGAGTGATCAATTTAACCCGAACCATGATCTTCCCCTAACCCTAGCGACCCTCGAAACGGTCCGAAACATAGACTGCATACAAAGATGGACGACATGACGGCTCCCCAAAAGTGAAGCCAAAACTTCTCGATCGCCCCCTGGTGGCTGGCTGAAGTGTAGGTCAAAAGTCCTGCCCCCTCCGTGTTAGTGGATGGGACAAGAGCCAAACTAAAAAATCAAAGTAGATGTCAAATAAATTTTAGGTAGTTTTTGTCATTCTCATGTTTGTCCAAGTGCTTATTTTTCTCCTAAGTTTGTTTTTAAATAGTTATTTGATGATATAATAATTCTGGCTCCAAATGACGTCAAACAAACAAGATGGCAGCAGATAATTTGGCTTCACTTCTGCATAGTGGTAGGAAGTGGAGACACGTCGTCCATATTTATATACAGTCAACAGTCCAAAATGGAGGCAAAATCAATGTGCCTTTATCCTGTAATTACCAGCTCTAGCCACAGTGGCCGCTATTTAGCAAAAGTTACATAGTCTTGGTTTTAATTGACTGAAATATAATGGAAATATTGGGCATAATGATGAGGCATCAAATCAAATCACAGAAGAAGAGTTTTAAGAAATGTGCCTCTCTCCCTGCGGGTGGAAAGGTGGAGAAAGAACAGACAATCTGTAGGTAATCAACCGCCCAATGACTCCCTGTGATCTTTTTGGGGAAATCGACTCACTAATGGCTCGCCTTGTGTCCTGTGTCATTTCCTTTTGATGTGATCGGGCAGTGATGATCAGTGATCTGGCTGCGTGTAGTAAAGAGCTCTCAGCAGGCACTTTTAATTACCGGGGGGACTGATTTTGGCTGAGGAGCCCGCCTCGTCTGGTTTTTATTTCCAACTGCAGACTGACTGTAAAACAACACTACCAGCGCTGTCACCCAAAACCAAAGCTGCTCATGTACAAAAGCAGCCAGGGCCCTGATTATCATTCTGTGCCGGGCATGTGAGCGACAGTTGCTCTGTTTTTACTTACAACCCCCCCCCCCTCCCCACCATCCCACCACCACCACCACCACCACCTCTCCCACCTCTTCTCTCTTTCCTTTAAGTATCTTTCTGCACACATAAAAACTGATGTCAAGTGCACACGCTACATGCTCTATCTCAGACAAATCAGAGCCAGGTGCGTCCGTATGAGAGAGTTCATATTAGAGAGATATTGCAAACATCTGCGTGTTCTGCGTGTCCTCATCATTTAGATCCCCGTGTGACAGTAAAAGGCTGCGGAGAGGAGAAAAGGGGAACACCCGCTAAAAAGTAACTCTGCCCGGTTTGTTCTGCTGCCAAAAGGCCTGACTGATGGGGCTCTGCTGTGGGGACAGGGAGCTGACACACACACAACACACACACACTCACATTTTTCTCTGTTTGATAGACTTCCTCTCACTTTTTCTCTCAACCCTCTCTTTCAAGTTCGTTTTCAAATGTGCACGACCCGCAGTCACAGTACGGCCACATCAGGCTGTACAAAGTGTAGAATTAAAGGACGGGTTCACAATTTTTTCAAGTCAGGCGTCCATATAAACAGCGAAAGAGGTTTTCCTCGCTGTATTAAAAGATCCCCTTCAAATGTGCTTTCAATGTAAGTGATGGGGGCCAAAATCCACAGTGTGTCTACACAGTCATTTAGTGCAAAAATGCCTTTAAAAGTCGAATCTGAAGCTTATGTGAGGCTTCAGCAGTCTGAGTTAGTCATATCAAGTGGATATCTGCCACATTTACAGTCATTTTAGCATCCAATTCCCTCTTTGTGTTTCCCTGTTGAGCTGCAGTGGAAGTATAGTGACAAAAAAGAGAGACTTTGGCACTGATCTGACTAATTTGGATGCCTGAAGCTTCATATTAGCTTCAGATTAACTTTTAAATACATATTTGCACAGAAGGAGGACTGTGGAAGGGATCTTCTAACGGTCAGTATGAGCAGGAGGAATGATTACAGCAAGCAAAACATGTTTCACTGTTCATTTGGGCTCCTGACTGTTGTTTTAAGACAAACTTGACAAAATGTGAACTCCTCCTTTAAGCATGTAAGTTCATTCTTGACTTATGTAAGATCCACCTACAAGCTTTTTCTATTGATTTCAACCAAATCCATCTTTCAACACATCTATTTAATTGTCTATTTAATTTAATCATGTAACTGTAACAAAGCAGACACTGAGCAGATTATCTGGTGAAATAAAATAAACTGAACTGAAGTCATGACTACACTATGACAACTATGCAAACTCTGCTGATGAGTAAGTGGATCTTGAGTCGGGCTCGTTCTGTCAAACTATTTCCAAAGCCGAGAATGAACCTTCATACCGAGCTGATTCTAACAGCTACAATCATCACTTTTAAATCCCATCTAAAGAATCTTTATTCAAATTCAATGAATAAAGGAAATGTCACACTGGTCGGGGTATTGTGTTTCATTTCATGTCGTAATCTGATTATTTTGTTAGTAGATGTGGGTCGTAGCAGCAGCCACATTGTGGGAATTTGGTCTTAAATATCTGTCAGATTTTTTGTCTTTTGTTATCTTTGGTTTCCAAAACTCCAAATTTTCACTCAATGGACGAATCTCACAGTGAGATCTGGGACAATGTTTTGGATTGACGATAAAAGATTTGACACAGAGTGTAAAGGGGCCTTAACACAACGCTCAGATCAGGTGACTGTGAAGCCCACAGCATACACAGTAAGTCTCATCATTTTCACATTTATCAGAGCTTTCAGTGACCTCTCACGCCTTGTGCACGGAGGGAGGCTGTTCATCCTGGAAGAGATCGCTCCCATCAGGATAGAAATGTTTCATAACAGGATAAAGATGATGATGAAAAATGGTCGTTTTTAGGAATTTTTCTTCTCAGAGGCAACAAATACCATCAGCTATAGAAGCATTTACCGCACATTTCCGCACTCATTTACCCAGATTTTTTCTTTATTTATCACTTGTATGTATGTAACTGACACTTTCTGCTCCTTTTTTTCTCCTCACATCCTTTCTCTTTAATTGTTTTTCTATTTATTTATTGGATTTCCTTCCGCTCTTCTTTCTCAAGCTCAAGGTTTCTGTTTTCTTTCCTCTCTACCCCCCCCCCCCCCCCCCCCCCAATCTTTCTCTCCTTTCATCTCCTCTCTTGTATCTTGTTTCTTTCCTCTTTCTCTATTTCTCTGTCTGGCTTCCATGCTTCCCTCTTTCTCATTCTTAATATTTTAAACTTTCTTACTTCCTTTTTCTTTTCATAATCTGTCTTTCTATCTCTTCCTCTTCTTCTTCTCATCTCTTTCTCCTCCAAAACTCACTTTGCTTCAGTTTATCTTCTATCTGTATTTCTTTCTTTTACTTGTTGCCTCTCATCCATTATCCTCTTTCTCTCATCTCTTTCTTCACGTTGATTTTTCTCCTTTTATTTAATCTCCCCCTCTCTCTCCTCCTTTCCTTTTCCTCTCCACACAGTCAACCCTCACCGCTCTCTTTGTCCTCCCCCTCAGGTGCATCACAGACGAAAAAAGGAGTAGTATCAGGACTTTTCCAATCTCTATAAAACTTTACCATTATGAGATGTTGTGGATAATGTGAGTCTTTAAGATGTCAAAAAATGTGGATCTGCTCCAGCTGCCCTCTTATGAAACCTTCACCCCGAGGTCACAATCTGTACGAGACCAGAAAAGATCAAGTATGGGAATGCAACTGGAGGATCTTGTTCAAAGTGCGGAAACATAACATGTGTATCCAGAGTACATGTGCTGAGAGAGAGACAGATAAAGCCAGGGTGAGAGTGGGGTTAGAGCGAGGGGAAATAAGAGACAGAAAAGGACAGATATGAGCTTTCAGATGGGGAAGAGTCGGATCAGTGCACAATGAGTCTGTGTTGTTTTAACAAGTGAAAACTGATTCTTTATTTGAACTTAAAAAAAAAGGGACAAAAGTTCAGGTTTTACTGTTTGGACACTTAAAACAATGTAGTATGTTTTAACTACTGTACATATTGTAGTATTTTTATTATTCCAGGATGCCGAACAACATCAAGCAAAGGGACCGCCGATGAAAACCAGCCTTCTGGCAAACTCGGGTACATTTACATTTGTTTGAATGTTGATTAATGCGCATTGTCCCTTTTCAAAAAAAAAAGAAAAAAAAAAAAGAAAAACAACTGAAAAACACACACAAATACATGGTGGACATCAGTTTTTGTTGAGACAGCAAAACGGGATAAATTACAGTTTTTCACGGATGTTTGCACACTAAAATTGGAACTTGAAACGCAAATCACTGAAACCTGAAACTCATGTACCGAATCCCTAAACCAAATGTGCAAAATTGCAAGCACAATATCTGCTTTACACTCAGTTCTAAATCACACTTGATGCAAAACACTGCACACAGCTCTCTGCATGAGGCACAACGTTTCAAATTAAAATCTCTTGTGTTCTTTTGGAAAACAACAAACACCAAACTTTATTGACTTTATTTCCTCACAGGTGTAAACACTAGTTGCTTAATTGTTCGCTTAGAAATCAGAGCTTTAGCAGATGAGTTCTCCTGTTTAGGAGGAAAATGGAGGTCGATAGCGAAACAAGAGCTAGAGGTCAAGGAGTGAGAGGAAGAGGAGGATGAGGAAGGACAGTTGTCTCAGATGAACCATGCATTGAGTATGAGGAAGGCTGGGCAGAGAGTTCAGCCCATCGTTTGTGATGTAGATGTGGTCAGACCAAGGAGGAGGCAGAATGCATTTTGCATTTGTTTTTGTCTTTTTTGAGTTTTGAAAAAATGAGCCACTTTTTTTTTTTTTTAATCTTACTGAATATTTTTCTGGTTTTCTTCTGTTGGTTATGTGAAGTGAAAGACGTGAAAGAAGTGTTCAAAAATACTACATTTACAAAAGAAAAGTTACTGTATTGCTTTTATGTATGTTTATCTATTTATATTTGAGTATATAAACATCACTGTAACAATCTTTTACAACTAGCTACAGCGTAACACTGAACATACAAAAGGCATAAACCTGCTGATCAGTGTGGTTTTGGTTGGTAAACAGATCCATCATACGATGGTGTGTGTGTGTGTGTGTGTGTGTGTGTCATTTTGATGCAAAAAAAACATTTTGGAAAGAGATAAAACAGTTTGGAAGGCAGTGTTTGCTTTGAGATTTGTAGAGTTGTGCATTTTGTGTTTGTGGTTTAGTGTTTAGAGTTTTCAGAAAATGAGCTAAAGATTCGGAAAATGTGTGTTAACAATTGTGAAAACCTGTAAGAGAAATCACAAAGGAACCTTAGAATTTAAAATGCAAAAGCATTAGAGCTTTGATTCATTTGCCAAAATCTCCTGAAAGGGTTTTGAAATTAATCTTAAAATTAATTGCTGAACACCAGTCTGTAACATTTCTCAAAGTGAGACAAATGAGCCCTTCTTCTCTTAAGATGGATATTATATTTCTTACTTCTATATTTAAGTGCTCAGTGATGGACAACATTGCTCAAGATATTATAACTACAAAAAGTGGAAAAAAAAACCTGTATTGTTTTGGTTTTCATTGCAGTCTGTTTGAAGCCCAGAGAGCCGGCTTTCACCAATTTATTGTTGAACTTAAGCAGTATGGCACAATAATTGAAGATGTGGAGAACAAAAAAGCAAAGAAGACTTTCAATATTTTAGAGGAACCATAAAAAATTATTGTCTCAGTATTTCTGGGGAGAAGTTGAACAGGAGTCAGTTGAAGCCAGAGAAGTTACTTCCACTCTGGCTTTAAGTCGAGGTAGATGCTGCTTGGTGCAACATAACATGACAACAGTGGTAACGAGGAAGAAAATCCTTCCACAAAAATGTAGGAAATGTTACAGAATGACCAGAGTAAGGTAAAGCATTTACACACATCAAAAAACATCCTGAATCAAGCAGAGAGTTGGATCTCTGTTTTCTACTTTACTAAATGTGCAACTGTTGTTTGCATCAGTTACAGGCCGCAACGATTCAAGAGAAGGACAAACAGGAAGAGACCACACATGACATTAAAAAACACCATGACAACCAACCAAACACCAAACAAGTGACTGACTGACTCCTCCAGATTACATGAGGAGCAGCCAAGTGTTTGATACCAAAGTATCATTAATGATAAGATAATTCCTACTGATAAATGTAAAATAATATCACCATAGACCCTAGACTTTTAGTCTTTTATTTCAAACAGTGCATTAAAACTATTTTGTGCTCTAACAAAAAAGCTTATAAAACACTGGATTTATGTGCTTTATTCAATGTTTTTGATTAGTATTTTTCATCTGTTGTGACTTCTGTTGCGAAACCCCTGACTGTGTTTAATTTTTTTTTGATTAAGTGTTAATTTAAAAAGAAAAAATGTCACCATAGGCCTTTTACACCGCAGACTTTTTTGACTTGTCACATAGCAGGAAAAGCACAGATGTTACTGATAATATTAATGATGGGTTCATTATATTCAAGCATCCCAGTGGTCATGACAGTGTGACAGTGAGCCAACATGAACAGACCCTGAAACCGAAGCAGCTAAATGAATTTCAGCCACCGTTAATTTTATTATTTATACCTACTGCTTTTCCTACTGTCACATGCAAAAATGTCGTCTGTGAAAAAGTCCCAAACTGCACACTATGAACTACATTTCTTTCAAACTCTTTAATAGCTGTTCATGTATAGATTTTGTCCTATGTATATGTATATTTGTGTGTACTAACAGACCTCAAGAGGACTAGAAACGTTGCTTGTGCACCTCTAAAGTGTGCAGTTTTTAGGCTGCATTCACACCAAATCCGGCACTATGACGCAGGGGGTTCAGGTGGTTCAGGCGTGTTGTTTGAAGTGAGACAATGAAATAAGATCCAGGAAGTTGAGTTGGAGTTACACATTAATGCATTTAAGGATTTATCAGAAGTCAAAACACTGCACAGCGGTTTGTAACACTCACAGAAAGGACTTTACAACTCGCAAAGCCAACTGTTTTATCTTTCGTCGTGAGGTAAACAGTCAAATACGGCATTTATGTTACAAATAAATCCACCAGGAATATGTGTTTGCGTGTATGTGATTGGCCACCACAGCTGAGTTGATTCTGGTTCAACTTCTTGTCGAACGGCTGCTGTGTTTTTTTTTTTGCTGGCCTCTATACGGTCCCCCCTCCTGCAGCGTAAACGCACTGACCCCATTTAAATGAATAGGAGGACTGCTGTTTTTCACACATTGCTGGATTTGGTGTGAACGCAGCCTAAGAACACCAGTAACGTTAACCTTGAACTTTGAACTGTGTCAGCAAAAGCTAAAGGGGATCCTTAACAATAAATAATATAAACAGTGTTTTCAGTTTGTTGGGAGTTCATCCTGGAAAATGATAAAAATTAAAAACACTTGTAAAAGGCTGCATGCTGACTAAAATAACTCGATTCTTTAATGTAGTGTTGATGGACACCATTGTTCTCAAATGAAATGAGGAATCTCCTCACAGCTGATACAAATTACAACAAATTATGGACAGCGGTGCAACCAGCTGCAGGGACGTCTTGTGAAACGAGCTTTTCAGCATCTCCAAATCTGAAGGTTAAATATGTGCTCCAATCTTTTTAATCAATCATCTCTATGTTCTACTGACAGACAAAATAGTTCACAGTCAGCATTTGTGTGTATCGTATATTTAGATTTATATTATTTGGGACGCAGTCAAAACCAGAATCTGCACAGTATGTGTGTCACTTTGTGTTTTAAATTCATAAATCCAAACCCTGGGGGGACTTCTGTTGTTCAAGTGACATTCATGGAGACACTGTTTTGCCAGCAGCACTGATCCACATAAGACACACCTGTCGGCCAGGATGAGATTAAACTACTCTGACCTCCTCTTCCTCCTCCTCCATCACTTTGTTTACTCACTCAACTGTGTAATATCTCTCCTCCAAGTCTGTGTCAGTTTGCATGAGAAGAAAGATCATCGAACTTCTCTTAAATTTCAGTTACATCTGAGTAGATGTATATAAAGTAAATACATTTATTACAGTTAAAAAGAATTCTTTATTGTGTATTTTTCAACAAATATTTAGTTGATGACTGTCAACGCAGGATTTCATCCAAGATGTGAGATAACTGCATAATTCTCATGTTTAATTCTTAACTTCAAGTTTCAAGAAAAGTTAGGGTAGTATTGCATATTTGAGTGTCATTTAATTTATTTATTTATAAGGACAGTAATTAAAATTCCTGTAAATGTGCCAGCGTTATTAGCCAACTGGCTAATTTTCAACTGCATGTTCTGAAACCAGTGAAGTGATGGTTAAAAATTACACACAGAGGACAAAAAGGTGCCATAAAGACACTAAAGCAATAAAATAAGCATTCTCAAGACGGTGTACAAGCTCTGCAGAGCAACAGCCAAACATTAGGACAATAATACAGCAACAGTTTACACTATTCAATACATGCAAGACAAGACAACGAAACCCAACCAAGCAAAACTGATTATAAGCATTTCTTGATGCGGGCTGATACGCAGAGCAACAATAAGCACACTTAACACATAAACCAAGCAGAGTAAGATACAACCATACGTAAATTCAATTGCATTGGATTTGGACTAAATTAACTTAGACTGTCTTCTAACTCTCAGGTTAGTTTTCTGTTTTAAACACACAGTTGTTTTAATCTTCTGAGTGCAAATCTAAAAGAAATCAGCACAGACAATTAACCCAGTGAGCACCGATGTGTTAATTTGAAGCTAAAAATACATCTAAAAGTCACAACAGGGCTGACTTTGGGTGAAAAGTCAACGCTTTTTTAGACTCTATAATTGTTGCCGCAACAGTATTTGTATGTTATATATTTTAAAGTGTAGTCTGTGTCTGCTTCACATTAAATTATAGTAACTGAATGCTGTTTTCTAAAAAAAAACTTTCCTAGATATCTAGACGTCTTTTGACCTGCAGAAGAAAACACAAAAGTTTACTTAACCAACAGAAGGAGTTAACATGTCACCTCCCTCGTATGTCCGTCTGAGGGCTTTGAGCCTGCTGCCATCTGACTCCACGGAGAGGAAATCCTCTCTAAAGCCTCTAACAGGCTGCGTTTACCAGAGCAAACACAGAGGTCAAGATGACAGGGCATCACTTTTGCCTCTGACTAAAAGAAAACAAGGGTGACATGTGTTGGGTAAATACTTCAAGAGAAAGTTTTTCTCTTTTTCTGCTCTGATTGTCTGAGATTTCTTGGAAACACACAAAATATTTTGTTCCAGATCTCTGTCACTGTGATCATTCCTTATCCCGTCTTAACTTTCTCTTCCTGCCCCGCGAACATGTGTGTAACATTTAACATCACAGAAAAACTCAGCGAGAAAACAGAAAAACATGAGCTCCCAGTTATATTCGCCTTCCCTCTGATAACAACAGCTGAATCCTGCACTCGATTTACACCCGGCTTTGTTTCCCCAGCAAATATTTTTCTCCATCTCACAGCAAATCTGCCACAGGGAGACACAGTGCAGAAACGCCTCCGTACGCCGCTATAGAGACGGTACATTCCAGTCTTTTGTCCTCCGCTGGCTGTTCAGAGCAGCTGCTGGAAACCGGCCGCCCCTTTTTTATATCTCACCTTGTTGTTTGGGAAGAGACAGCGAGGCCCTCAGAGAGCATCACTCACATTCCTTCCCCTCGCCCTCCTCCCTCCTCTCTTGATTGCTGCCCTTTTTCTAAGGGGGACGTGTATGTTGTTTAATGTCCACAGCCCCCGGAGACAATGGGCCACTTGACCTTTGACCATCCGTGAGGAAAAGGCAGCCTTAATCTGATGTCGAGATCCTCCTTTGCTATTGTCTGAGGGGCAGGGGACCCAGTGTGGCTCTAGACTAAAGGGAGGTCAGTCATTGCATCTGCCCACCAATTTGTTTGTCCCATATTAGTCCCTCACACACACACACAGCCCACCCATGAAAGATGGCACTCTTTCCACTTGTCTGCTGACCCTGATTTCACCCTGCAAACTATCACTCACCCTGCTCATCCCTTTAACACCAGAGAAGATGACGAATGAGTCTCCAAGTTCCCAACCGCTTGTTTATACTGTATTGATCCGTGCTGAGTGTGCTTAAAGGGTAACTCCACTGTTTTTTGTCACATCAAAGTCTGTTTTCAGGTGTACTACTGCATGCGCGAGTTAAGTTGTATAAAAATCTTTTGTGTCTCCAGATAAATTTCCTCAAATGATGAAGTCAGCATCGGTTCAGGCTGAAGACTACAAATTTGGAAATGAAAAAAAATCTGTTGGTGTGGAGTTAGAGTGAAGTGATCTTACCAGACCTCTTTAACCTGCTCCTCTTCTCTGCTTGAGGCTAGTAGCTCAAAGCTACATTAGCTGCTATTAGCATGACACACAAGAATCTGTACAGTCAAGTGAATTAAGTAAAGTTGCATTGTGGGTAGTGTAGGCACCATGAGAATGCATGACATTATCTCTGGTTCTGCTGCATTGTGAGTCAGACAGTGTTATAAGTAGGGCTGGTTATCGGTACTTGATCCCAGATCCGGCCCACATACCGTGTGGAATGATGGCACTTGGGCGGTTCGCTCCTGTTTCCAAGATCTGGGTCCACAAGCAAGCCGTATGTCAACCAAGAGCAAACCAGATAAACCAGAACTGGCCAACATCCAGAATAGACATACCTGAGAGCACCGTGTCTTTACCAAAAAAGGCCCACATTTGATTTGGGATATTTGGGCCATATTTGCTATGGGGGCCATTTCAGGCTCACATCCATTTTATGCGGGCCAGAAGAAGGCCAGCAGTGCCTGAAGTGGCCCACTTCTGTATGGTATCTGGGGATACCTATCGAAACTTCTCCAGTCAAATGATACCTGCATTTGATCCTTTTTGTGCCCAGATCTACAAAAAAATGACTATTTGTATGGTGTTGCTTGCAGCCAATCGCCACAAGCATTCACTTTAATGCAACATGTGATTGGCTGACTACCGCAGCAGCTACAGTCTGTGGTGGTGAAGTTAAGCGTGGTGTATTTGACGGAGTTGGGAGCTCAGCGTGCCAAGATACCACAAAAATAAATATTTTACCAATCTGAACACTTTCAAAATGTATTTGTGTAAAAATCATTTGGATGGAGAGGAGTGGTGGCATTTTACACAGCTGAATGCACCCAGCCCTAGTTATAAGTGCAAAGATAAATCAGTGGAGAACTGCTTTAAGTGCACTGTATCTTTAAATGACTGTAAACAACAAAAAAACACATATTGAACATATTGATGAAGGTAGTCAGTGTTGGTGAACAAATCTCAAACATTTTTGAACAGAAGAGTCAGAAAGCAGAGATAATTACCACTGATGCTCTTCTTAAATACAAAATTTTAGCTGCTTCCTTTATGGTGAAGGTACAGACATTCATGATATTCATGCTGATAAAAGAACAGATGACAAAGTCTTCGGTGCTTTAATTTCTTCTAGACTTGATTACTGTAATGCACTTCATTTTGTTCTCAGGAGGCGAAACGTCCAAAACACTTCTACAAAACACTGCTGCCAGTTTTTAACACGGTCTAAGAGAAGTGACCACAAGATTTTACCACTTTTTTTTTAAAGCCCTTTATGATCAGGCCTCTCCTTATATCTGTGATCTGCTAACTCGTTCCAAACCTGCGGCCGGTCACACCAAATTTACAACATGACTTCATTTCCTCATTTGTGAATTTAGACACGTTTCACTTGTCAAAACAAACTCTATACTTGTAACTCATGCAAGAGCACCGCAGAACTCCTAAATTTAATTGCAATTTGTGGGCAACAATCATTCGTGAAACATGACGTTGCGATCTGCGTGTAAAAAGTGCTGGCAAATCACTTTTATGAAAAGGCCCCTGATCCTCTGGCAGGGTCCCACAAATCACCTCATCCAGCTTTTGCTGTCTGGACCCCTCAAGTGTGGATCCTCAGTCAATATCCTCCTTTAAATCCCTCCTTAAAACTCGTCTTTATCCTGTGAATTTCTCTTGATTTATGGTCATTTGTTTTAATGATCCAATTATGATTTTTTTTTCTTTCATGTTTGTTTTGGTTTTTATTTACTTTTTACTTCCTTATTTTATTGTAAAGCACTTTGTAACTTGGATTTGAAAAGTGCTGGGTGACAGAGTCAGGTGCAATAGCTGCAACCATTCCTTTCAAGTATGAATTAAAATCACTTCATTTGCACGACAGCAATTATTTTTACAACCCCCTTGTTAAAAGCAAGACTTGTTTGTTGTCGTGACTCGTCATACATTACCTCCCACTATTTTTCTAACTGATATGTCTTTTTTTATTCAGTTTTAGTGATGGACGAGTCTGTTTTGATGTCTTTTTTTTGCCATGCTGCAATCCAGATTTCCCATGTGGGGCAATTAAGACTTCTGTCTTAATTAAGCTGTTAATGCCTGACTTGTGGATTGATAAAGAACTGATTTGAAGGTAAAACTGCTGGAAGAGTGACATAAGGATTAAATGTTACCACGTGGAGAAAATGCTTCTCACATAATACTGGTAAAAGAAAGATCAAATTAAGAACAAGTACCATAAATAAGTGTATAAACCACAGTGAAATAAACAAAAAGCAATGTAGTGTCACTAAATTCAACACTGCAACCAGAAAACATAGTTCAATACACTTTAATTTGCCCATTACTCTACATATCTTACAGTTCATACATTTTATAAGAATAGATTCATTTGGTTAAACAATTTTACTGATTTTTTTACACTGTAGAAAAAAACATTCATTATCATGAATTTCTCTGTAATACTGTGTCAGTTTACAACTGTGCCATAGGAGTAAAATAAAAAACATATTGTGGCATAACACTGATTTATCCTTTCACTTTTCTGATAGTCAGTATCAATCAGTATAATATATTATTTTCAGATTCCAGTAAATAATGCAAAACATAACAAAATACAAGAGGCTAAAATGTGTTACTAATATTTTAAACAACTGTATAGCCTAAAAATAAATCCACCAAACAGAAAGCAATGTTTTTTTCATTTGGTGAGTAATTATTTCCTATTTATATACAACAAAAAACACTGATAGTACAACAGGATTTCACAGTCTGTGACCAGAACATAGCTGTCACGTTTCTTTTCCACAACTGTACCCACATGTGTTTATTTGAACCTGAACATCCAGATGTGTGACTCATGCAGTCTGGAAGTTGTAACGGAACAATGCAGACAATTAAAATGCAATAACTTATTCATAGAACATAAATTATTATTTCCATATCAAATATTTACACATGGTACCTTTGAACATCAGTGCATTACAGACAAAAATATGTATCTCCTCCAAACACAAACGGTAAGTAAACTGGTGCGGCGCTGTTGGTGGAAATGTACTTGTTTTGTTTTTATCTGAAAAAGGGACTTCCCATTCTCTCTGGCACTCGAGTACGTTCCCTGAGTCATAGGCCATGTCAAGTGCTGAAAATCTGTTTTCTAAACCTGGCAGAGATATTGCTCATGATTTCCATTTCAGGGGTAAAAATGTTTACTTGAAGTTCATCAGTTCAGTAAATCGTGGGAAGAAAGCCACAAAAGTGTAATCAATCGATTCGGTTCAGTCATCAAATGTCTTAAATGAAAACAAATGGACTATTTTTGATCTTTAAACCCTTGAAATGAATTTGGACATGAAGTTTTTAAGGATTTATCACATTTTTTACTGCCAGACTGCTCTGAGGCACCACATTTTTTAAGGTTTCAGATCTCTGCTGTGCATTGTACCTCTATTATTTTTACTACAGGGTGTTCTTCTCGAAAATAACTGGAAAATCTAGAGTCGTAACTATCGATACATATATTACGTGTTCATATTTATGTAACTTTTCATTGTACTTGCAGTCCATGAAAGTTGCACACAGAGCTAGTGTCCAACAGTGGTGGGTAAAAGGTCAGAAAGTGGCACAAGTGGTTTTTACTTAATATAGTTTTGTAAGAGCAGATTCCAGTTCCTCGAATGGGGGATTTTATGTGTGTAATTCAACATTTTTGGGGGAATTAAGCTTATTATTTTAAGCTTTCATGATAGATTGATACACTCTCTTAGCTTAGTTTAGCACAAGAAGTGGAAACAGCTAGCCTGGCTCTGTCCACAGGTAACACAATCTGCCTTCCAGCACCTGTAAAGCTCACTAATTAACATATAAAAACTGTAGTGTAAAAATGACAAGTGGTTTTTCTGGGGAGTTATGTGCAAGGCTAGCTGTTTCCCCCTGTTTCCAGTCTTTGTGCTAAGCTAAGCTAGCTGGCTGCTGGCTGTACTGTAGCTTCATATTTGTTGTACAGACGTGAGAGTGCTATCGATCTTCTCGTCTAACTCTCAGCAAGAAAGTGAATAAGCGTATTTCCCAAAATGTCAAACTATTCTTATAAACGAAGAGTTTTGCCGACAAGTTTATCTTATCATATATCCATGATATCGGCAGGCACTGCAGAGTTTAAGGCGACCAGATGGACTACCTCGAGACAATAACAATTCCTTAACAGAACAAACAAGAAAACAAACGTATGAGGTATTAACCATGATGATAAGAAGATGCATCGCTACGTTTCTTAAAAACCTCCATGTTCTCTTCGGGTGCAGCTTTCCCACCACACAGACTGTGATGCTGTTTGATCCCCACTAACTGGAGATCCTGAAGAACAAGAAGGAGGTCAAAGTAAACCACTACACCTGCCAGGTCTACTACCGACAGCCACAAGACTCCACCACCATGTCCTCGTATTGTTTATAGACCACATTGTGTCCTGAGTCGATGTAGAGGATGCTAATGGGGCTGAGTTTGGACGGGGCGCAGCAGCTAGGCGGCATGTTGCTGGGGTTCATTGAATTCATCAGAGTCTGGATGATGGCGTGGTTGGTGGGCTCCAGGTGGGAGCGTAAGGGGAAGTCACACACGCCCTCGCAGTGGTACGCCTCGTAATCCAGCGGGGCAATGATCCAGTCATCCCAGCCCAGATCCTTGAAATTTACATGCAGTGGCTTCTTACTGCACCTGGATTTGGACTTCTTGCCGTGCCTCTTCCCGTGGCGCGTTTTGGATGCAGCTGTCCTCCTTCTCCTGCTGGCTTTGGTGCCAGGACCCCTTTCCTTGGCTTTCCTCCCAAGGCCCAGTAACGCTCTCCCCTCTCTCCTCTCACTGAAGAGGGTCTGCCTCTTCTTGGACCTGGTGAAGACCACTAATATGGCTTTCTTCTGCTGGGGCCTGCTGTGCCTGTGCAAGCCCAGAAGGTGCAGGTCCAGCTCCCTCTCAGGGTTGTCCAGCATGGCCCTGAGCTCCAGGCAGAAGAGTTTCCCCTGGCTCAGGTGCTGTCGCTCTTTGAATATTTCCCACACGTCCAACACCTCCCACTTTGGCCTGTGGGAATCCTGGAGGTCCAGTGTCTTGGAGTCGAGCAGCTGCTGGTCGTGGCAGGAGAGGAGCTGGATGTCGACGGGCTCTGTTTCCGATATCCTGAAATTCCCAGACACTTTGGTGTATATCCTGAGCTCGGCTCCCAGCACCTCCGCTTTTTCGGAGAGGGTTGAGACGTCGAACAGATACTGCTGTCTCCTCAGAGGGGAGAGTGGGAGGTCATCTGTGGAAAGCATTAAAACAACGGGGTCAGACACATTCTCACAGAGATGATGTGCATACCACAGAGAAGTGGAATATGACAGGAAGAATCCCACTATTGTCTGCTCTGAATTAATCTGGAAGAGACAAACTATGAGTCATGAGTCATTCTACCTGCACACGCACGCGCTTGCACGCCACACGCACGCACGCACACACGCACACACACACACACACACACACACACACAGAGTAGAGAGTAGAGAGTCACATACCTTGCCCATTATCCACAAAACTTGCGATTGTATTTGCAGCTTTTGAGGAGCGAAAAAAACTTGCGTTGAGTCCCAGTTTCTCCGCCGTGGAGAAGGTTTTGTAAATAGACAACATGTAGTCATGAGGCTCAATTAAGTCTTTAGATGCTGCTTTACTATTTCTGTCGATTGAAGGTGGCGCGTAAAACTCCTTGAAATATTTGGACGCCTCTTGTCCATCAAAAAGCTTCGCCACCTTGCTGCTCTTCGGGACTGATGGGGGAAAAATAACGAGAGTCTGGAAACAGGGGATTCCCCACGCAAACACAAGAGCCCCGCAGAGAAAAGTGAAGTGACAGAAATCCATCCTCTGGTCTCTTCCTTTATCAGAGCCGGAGCCTGAGCTGTGTCCGGGTGAGGGGGGGGGGGACCAGGGGCAATGCCGGAGCTGAACTCTGCATCCACTTCTGCAGCAAGTGGTTGCTCCGCAAAGTGCGCACGGCTCCGGAGGACAGGCGGTGCAACGTTAAAAAGGGGGCGAGAACACGCCCACATTGTACTGTTATCGTTACGGCTAAATGGAGGGCTCAAATTAAGGCTGTAAAACTAATTGTTCCTCTGTCGCCCGTCGCCTCCCTCTTGGGGGGAGCAGATGTGCGCTGAAAAGATGCGCAACAACTTAAAAATAGTTGATTTTAGTTTCTACAACAAAACTTGATTGTAAAAGTACAAAATGGCTCCTAAATGTGACTTTCTTCTACCGTATTTTGGAGTTTTCCCTCTTTTCAAGCACGAGTCCAACTCTCACTAGATCTGTGCCTCAGTGGACCCTGCATCCAGTATTTACCATGGAGTCTCCTGCCCTCTGGTGACGCGCAAAATAGCGCCATGGTGTGAACGAGGAAACATGCAGCCAATCAGCGTCCTTCAGCACCATGGACAGAGTCTTTACTTTGTATTATTTATTAAAAAAAATCTTTATTTAATCAGGCAGGTCTCATTGAGATTGATTGATCTCTTTATCAAGAGAGACCTGAGAAGAAGAAACTTTCATAATCAGACACAACCAGCAAACAGAAGCAACACAACTAGGACCAGACAGGCACAATCAAGGATTAATTAATAAAAACAGATACAAGAGTTATTAAAACAATAATGATAATTAAGTCTTAAATCTCCAGGGGGTGTGAAAGACTGAAGGCAGTTTGCAGTTCATTCAATTTAAAAGGTGCCTGAAACCAGTTCTGCCAACATTAGTGCACACATGAGGGATATCTAAGGTCTACGGTCTTGTTTCTGTTGTTACAAGATTTAAATGTTATAAGAGATGTGAGGCAGCTTCAGCAGTAGTGCTTTATAGATGAATATTATGAGATGAATATTTCTTCTTGTCTGTAAGGAAGTCCATCCAACTTTGTGATACAGAGAACAATGATGAGTACAAAGTGTGTAATTAGTGATAAAGCATAATTAAATATGATAAACAGGGTTTAGCTGCTTAAGTGACAATGGAGCAGCAGGATAGTACAGAACATCTCCATGATCAAGACGTGTGAGGTCGACTGCAATATAATTGTATGGTTTAAAAAATACAGACAGCCTTTTATTCTATACGAGAGGTTTGTTTTTGAGCCAAATGTTGAATATGAATCTTGAACAACAGTCTGCTATTTGCATGACTCAGCAAGAGTGATGTTGGTACCATTTAAAGTTTTACTGGCAGTATAATCAGAGTCACTGGTGGAGGTGGAGAACACCATGAACTCGGTCCTTTGCATTTAAAACAAGTCTGTGATTGAGAAGTGATGGTTGGAAAGCATCAAAGGCAGACTGAAGACGAGCCGCAGTCTGGGTCGGTCTTATAAAATTGTGTCATTTGCCAAAAAAAAATGTTATTTATGTATAATGTGAATAAGCAATGGACATGTGAAAATAATTGCATTGATCAAGAAAAACACTGATACAAGAAAGACGTATTTCACAATGAAAATAGAATTTATTGAAGAGAAAATATAGTTTCAAAAAAAATAATCATCATCACAGTGCAGCAGTTACAAAACTTCATTTCTTCTTTCACCCTGTTAGAGTTTCAAGTTCAGCTATATTGCACCTGTCAAAGAAATAAAATACAGAGTCCAAGTGGATCTTACACCTGATTTGTAATCATGCCGAACAGAGATTTAGATATAATGACACAAAAGAGCCCCAGAGAACAGAAAAATAACCATGTGCATAGAATATTTAAGGAATGTATTTGTTTTATGTAGCAGACTTTATGTTTACGTGTTCAGGAGTCCTTCATTAATCCCTCATATTGTAGCTTTCACAGCACTACTGTATCTAGCATATCTAGCATATCGGGATGTCGTCTGAGCAGCAGGCCACTGCGTAGATGACGCTGACCAGACACAGACTGCCAGCAGACACAGCCGTGCTGGAGCTGAAGATGCTGTTGTCGGTGGTGGGCTCAACGCTTGTGGTTGAGGTCGTGGTATGATGGGTTGTGGTTGAGACGGTGGAAAGATCGCTTGTGGCGGACGGTGGCTCAGTGACGTGGCTGCTGGTCGAGGGGGGCTCGGTGGTCGGGATACTCTTGACGGAGAAGGCGCGTGACTCGGCGCCCCACTCCTTCAGAGTGAAGACCATGGTCAGGTTCTCACCTGCAGGGAGAGGAGATGTCATTGTTACGGTGTTTCATTTAAAAACAAAGTGTTTAACAGTCATTTGGTACGATTTCTATGTAGAAATGTTTCATCAGAGAAGTAAGATCCAGATTTGTGTTGTGAACATGTTTCTTTCTACAGGAAATGATCATCAAAAACTGAACAGCAAAGTCTCTCAGTCCTTTGGTAAGAAGTAGATACAAATAATCATATCAGCTGCTTATGTTCATTATTATTAGTCTCATTATCTCTGATTATTAATGTCTACAGACTTTTGATCTTGCACAATTTGGAGTTGCCTTGTAACAAAGTTTAGATATGCTTCAGTAGGAACAACAAAATACCTAAATTATGTTATTTGTTTACTGCAAAGCCTGATTTCCTTTCAGGGTGGAATAAAGTTCATCTTAACATGAAATTTCACTCTGACTATCACAGAGGAACCTTTCATATCATATTATGCATCTTAATGGCTTATTATTTTCACTCTTTTGTCACTTGTGACAGCTCTTAGCCTGTTTATGATATTTGTATTGTATTAATTGTTGAAACAATGTTTTGAGGCTGCCCTCTTGGCAACAAAAGACTTTAATCTTAATGAAAATTATAATTAAAATGAGGAACCAAAACCGACAAGACTCTCAGAGATCAGAGATTTGGCATCTTGGCCGTAAACTCTACAGCCTTCCTTTATCTGAAAGTAAATATGTTTTGATCTGTTTGTAGGATTGATTTTAAAAAAAAGCAGGATGCAGACGCACCGCTGTTGGTGATGGACAGGTCGGTGAAGTTGGCCCAGCAGGTGCTGAACAGGATGGTGGCGTTTCCTTCCAGTCCGTCCACGCTGTGGCCACTGGCGTTCTTCAGGCTGGCTGTGACGGTGAGAGTCGTCACGCCCACAGAGACACAGTTACCCTGCAAACGACATCACAGGTCAGTTTACAGACACCAGTTACTCTAAACTAAATTGATAAAAATGGTACCAAATTTGAAAATGAGGAGATGAAAACAATAATTAGGAGAAAATAGCTTTTTGCATCGTGTTCTCTTTACATTTAATTAACTGATTGTTTTAAAGGCAAATACAGCCTCATTTAGGCTAAAATATTTCAAGATGGTTTTAGAAAAAAATGAGAGAAATGTGTTTTTGACCACTAAACAGACAAAAAATTAATTAAGAAAATTTAAAGTCAGAACTTGAAGTAGTAAGAAATGTACTGTAAGTACTGTAAAAACCCTCAACAACCAACCAAACAACAGAGGATGCCTGTTAAAAAAAAGTCATCTGTAAAGTTTCTCTCCATGCAACTTTACTATTAATCCAATAATAATCCAAAAAAACAACACGCAGTCCACGCAGCTTTAAATCACAGTTTATGTCATTTCTCTGACTGATAATTAGCTTTAATGTCAGCTGTGCAGTGATAATGTTTGTTTGGATTTCTGTCAGTGCTTCACCTCCTCATCCACAGCCATGAGACGGGGCTGCTGGTGCAGAGGACCCACGTAGACCCCCGCCATCGGCTCCTCAATCAGCAGCAGGTTATTCACACTGGACACGTAGCTCACTTTTTCCTCTTCCCTTGTCACTTCCTCTGTTGCAACCTGAGATAAAAAAAGCGCAGAAACAGTGAATGTCTGGAGAAACGCCCGTCGGTACGAGCACTCGTTAATATTTAATTACTTTAATCCTTTTCAAAAAACGTAATTGTACTATGAGTCGTACATCATTCCAGCTGGGGTCAGAGGACGGAGGAGGAGGAGGGATGATGCCCATCGAGGAAACGTTGAAGCCGATGGACTGACTGAGGTTACCAGAAACGGCCGCCTGACCCAGATCATCGGCAATATTCTTCAACAAAGTGAAGTCCTCCTCGTCTGAGAAGACAGAGAGAACAGAGAGACGTTACAAATGTCCTGCGGTGATCTGTGTCTTCTGTTTTAGGGCTAATAGGGTCTGTAAATACGATTCCAGTGCAGAAATCATACTGCTCACTAACCGTCGGTGCTGTTGGTGGTCTGCTGGACTGGAGGTTTCTTGATCTCCACCTCCACCTTCAGGCCCGTGGATCTCTTCCTGCGCCGTGCGCCTCCGTCCTCCCGGATGATATTGGTGATGCGGATCATATTTGGGGGAACTTTGAGGAACAAAGCAAGGTTCGCGATCAGGCTGTCTCCAAAGAACTCTTCTTCAGTCATGGCAGGCATATCGAAGGCAAGGAAGAGAACTGGGGAGGTTCGGATCTGCACCGGTGTGGAGCCTCTCAGCACGACCTTCAGCATCTTGTAGTCCTGGTCGAAGTAGTTGGTGCCCACAGTGGAGTTCAGCTCGGGGACGTACTGATCTGGAGAGACAAGATAAAGAAAAACAGAAGATATGATTGTTGAATTGCTGAGAAATTTTGAAAAAAAAAAAAATCTATTTTGTGTCTTACATCCTCAGTTGTCACCTCACTCTGTTTTTTCTATCACACACAATTCATCCAAAAGAAAAACGTCTATGAAAAACTCTTTGTATGGCTTTTATCTTTATTGTTATGATGGTTTGTTGGCTTTTAATGTTAGAAATCAGGCAGCAACTTAAAATCAGTGATTATCCAGAGAGCCTACAGTCAAATCATCCATCTTTCAGTTGAAGAATCAACTTTTCCAACAAAAGTCAGACATTTAAAGCATGAGTTGCTCTGAAAACTTGTTTGTTCAGGTGCTTATGGTGAAGTTGGAAAAATTAATTTTTAATAATGATAAAATAATAATAAAAAGTTTGTTTTATGAAACTGTTAAATGATACAGAAATCCTCAGTGCAGCCATGTTGGTAATCCAGGACTTAAAGCTCTTTTTACAGTTACTGCTCACTTTACTTAATAACATTAGTTAACAGGCAATTTAATGCTGTTGATGTGATTATATGTTTGTAGGTAATATTATGTAATGACAACAGCAGCACAAATCCTGCCAATAATCTTATTAGGACAGAAATGTGACCTGTCCCTTAATCATCCATTTCAGATGTAGTTGTTTTGGTTCCTCTGACAGACAAACGTGAGCTCCAACACTAAAAACAAACAGGCAATTTAATCACATGTGAAGAAATGTGACCAAATTGTGGACTATTTCACTTTCAGGTGTAAATTACACTTCGAGGGAATAAGAAAACTCTGCTGCCAGACATTAGATGATTCTGACATTGACCTTGACTTTTTCTACAATATCTGCACATGGAAACTACGGTATTGTTAAGATTAGAAAAAGAATTTGTTACAGTTAAAAAAAAAGGGGGAACATTAATAACAGGTCTGTGTTGGCCTCTACATAAACGACACAATACTTTCAGCATTGGCACAAGATGTAAGTTGTGACCTGTGGTGACCAGCTGTAGAATGCTGGTCTGAAAAAGAGAGACATAATCTGAATATGCTGTTCAGATACTGCAGCTGTTAATATTTTCTGAACTTGATTACAGTTACATAATCTCCGTGTGTGTGTGTGTGTGTGTGTGTGTGTGTGTGTGTGTGTGTGTGTGTTAAGCATTAGCACCTGCAGAGATTGGCTCCTTCAGGGTGTAGTCAGTGTTGTCAGCGTTCCACTTAGCGTTAGTAGGAGGGATCAGATTGTTGTCAACGTACACATCCAACCGCTGAGGCTTTGAGTAGAAGACTGACACCATGATGCTCTGCACGCATTCAAAAACAAAAGGTCACTTGGTGAAAAATGAGAAAAAAGTGACTGAATTGAAGCTGAAGTGAGATTTACAGGATATATCTATGTTTTATAGGTTGGGAAACTTAACTGATGTGTGAAGAACTATTAAAATAATAACCCAATTTGAATTAAAGTTATTAATATTGTGGATTGTAGGTGTGCACTGACCTCAGATGGATCAGCATTAAGCATCATGAGGCGAAGTTTCTGAGGGCTGACGCTGCTGAAGAAGATGTCGAAGCTGCGGCCGGTGGCCACGATGCTGTGGAAGAGAGAGACTCTCTTCTGACAGGTGTAGCCAGCACACCACCCGTGATCCTGGGGGCCTGGACACACAAACACACACCTGAATTAAACACACATTCTCTGTAATTTTTTACACCTAGTCCCGGTTGTATCAGGAGTCTAAAACCGGTCCTTACCGTTGATGAGATCCACAAAGCCGTCTCCGAGCACAGCGACTGGGGACAGCCGCCTGGTCTCCGTGTCTGAGTCAAGACTCTCAATCACCAGCATCCTGTAATTCAGCCCGAAACACTTGTAGCCCTGCCAGGTACTCATGTACGTGCAGTCTTCTCTGATCACACCTGAGGAAAGATGAAGCAATGACAGACAGTCAGACAAAGCCTCTGCTTTGTTTCTTTTTCTTATATTACAATTCCATTCAAAGTAGTTGTACAACCCATTTTACCGAGGTTTACTCAGAAAAAAGCATCGTCATTTGGAGAAGAGTTGTGCGATCTGTCATCCAGAAAGACTCCCTAGTGTTGTTTTGTACCTTTGTGTGGAGCGATCTGGTTGACAGGGATGCGGCTGCCGTTGGGGAAAGTAAGCATGACTTTGGGGATTCGGTAGTCGCCCAGCCCCCTCCTGGGGTCTCCTCCCCACTCGTACTCAGACTGAGGCACCACAGCTCCCACTGCGCCCAGGAACGAGCCGTCCAAGTCCTTCAGCATGCTTTTCTTCTTCGCGTCGCACTCCATGTCCACACAGTTAGATGGGTCAACTTTACTGAAACACAAAAACACACATCGCTGATTTTACTCTTTGTCATATACTTATATTTAAAAATCAAAAACACATAAACAACCAAATCATATGCAGTTTTATGTAAAAATACACTTGTTTTTTAATCAATTTAAATAATAAATTAAAGCAGCAACCATTACCAAGTTTGGTTAGTTTGAGCAAGATGTGCACAGTTTACGTTTAACAGTTACAAAAAACAGAAAAATAACAAATATGAAAATCAACACATCATTGTAATAACTTGTGTTCATCTGTAAACTATTCGATTTCTGCTTTTGTCAGTGCATCAAAGACGTATCCAGGTGTATCATTTATCAATATCTGGCAAATGTCTCCAGTATTTTGTTTACATCTCATAGATCTTTCAGCTGTATTTTCTCAGTTTTTTTTCATTCTGTTTATGATTTACCCCAGATCAGCCCTGTGGATGAAGACTTTGGCCCCCTCTGCGCTGTCGATCATTTTGATGCCTGAAACCTGCACAGGATGCTGCAAGTCCTCGTTTATCGGGTTGGTGATGAACATGATATTCGTCTCGCTGGAGCAGACGTTTCGGAATCCAACGAACGTCGTGTCTGGAAAAAGAGAAAACAGGAAAATAAGGGATAGATTTTCTTCAAATTACTGTGAAGATTTTGATCACGACAGCAGCATAAAATACCTTTTAAATTAAACTAATTTGGACACAGAATACAGAGCCTGAACTCACCGTTGACTGTCATCAGTCCTTTGATGGCGTTATAGTTGTTGTTCAGATGATGGACCTTTATCGGGGCGGTGTTGTGTCCAGATCCAAAAGTGGGCCAACAGATTCCAGATCTGCCACCTGCACAGAGTTAAAACAGAGACCCAGAGTGAGGAGAGGAAGATTTATTTTCAATTTTACCAGCATGCATTTATATGGAATAAAAAGATCCAGCATTTTAATTCATATTCAAGGTGTTGGTTGGTAATTAAATAGTCAAAAATTACACAGCCTTTTTAAAAATGTAATCATAACCTCCAACCCTAAAAACAGCTTCTGTATCAACACAAATCTTTATCTTTTGAGTTATCAGCAGGAAAATATATTTTTCATTAAGGCAAATCTGAAAAGACATTGAATTCAAAAAGAAATTTAAACAGATTTAAGACCTCTAAAAGCCTGTAGCAACTGTATAGTATATTAATTATATATGCCCTGTACACTATATCAATTTTCCCAGCAAATCAATCTACTTTATAGCAGTGATATATTATCTGTGTGCTGTACCATTGAGAGGTCTGGGGGCTCGATGGCCTTCACTGATCGCCATGTTGAAGTCGCTGCTGGACAAAGTGTCTGCACAGTTGAAGTTCGGGCTGCTGCCAACGATCAGCGCGTTCTGGGAAAAGAGGAATACGACTGTCAATAAAAAAAAGTCACAACTGAATGAAATATGAGAGACGGTAGAAACAAATACTGACTGAATCGCTATAAACTTGTTACCTGAATGTGAACTTTCTTATCAGCGAACGCGTGGGTGACAGAAGGAGGAGCGAAGATGAGAGGCATGATGCCCATCCCGTTGTCCACCAGGGTCACGTTAGAGACAACGACATTTGAGATGGTCTGCAAAGGTTAGAGGAAGAGGAAGATGTTGTAATTTCCTGGAGATAATCTAGATTATCTGAAGCCTGCATCTCCTGGTCTTTATTGTTTTACAAGGACCCATAAACTCTGATAAATGTCGGGAACAAAACTAATTGATATCAAGGTCAGAATAAACATGATCTTAAAAAGTGAGCAGAAACAGAACCGACCTTTCATCTTTAGTAATGTGCTAAATGAAAGGTTCTCTGTCATATTTGAATAAATCCCCAGTTTATTTTACATTTCCTGAGCCTTGACAAGAGTCACAACTCAACACTCTTTCCTCTTGATGTAGTTAAATTTAGTCCAAAAATAATCTCTGAGCTTCTTTTTTTGTTGAGGAATAAAGCTTGTAAATCAAGGTAAGCGTACCTGGAAGTAGATGCCGTAGTCAAAGCTCTTCCAGATGAAGAAGCCCTGAATGAAACTGCAGCCGGGCAAACCGTCTTTGTTCAGATACACACCGAACAGACCGCCGTGAGCCTCGTTATGAATCCACTTCTCGTTCTCGTTCACATTTCCTGCACCAGCATAAGTCATATGGGAAAAAGTCTTTGAGGATGTCTGACGTGCACCTTTTTCCTCAGTCTGAGAAAACGCACCAAAATAAAACCTGCAAACTGAAATCATTAAAAACATCCGTGTTTTTACTACCTGGGCATGGTTCACCATCGATGCGGTACGCCACTCTCTCGTAACCTGCCACGATGTTATTCTGCAGCACGACATTCGTCCCCTCGTTGACCTGATGTTACAGAAAAAAAACAGGACAGGTTACAAAAGCGGCCATAGTTTTTTTAAAAGGTATAATAAGTTCTTATATTTTGAGAAGACAGACCTCGATGGCAGCGTTCCAGGCGTAGTTGAAGGGTTCCTCTCTGCCCTGGTACGATCCAGGCCACAACGTCATCATCACCAGGTTTCTCCTCACTGTGGTCTTGTTGCCCCAAATTCTGATACCTGAAAATGGACAAATTTTAATACATTAAAGAGCTTCTGATCAGTGCTGGTGAAGAGTTGCTTCTGTTACTGTGGTCACATTTAATTTGGATAATCACGGCCCATGTGCCAAATGTATAGCATTTGTAAATCATTACAGTGTATTAGTGTTTTCTCTCATTCCTCAGTTAAATGTATGTGTCTACATAAATGATGCAGCTATATTTATATATATATGAGGATAAATGTATGTAAAATCAAAACTAAAATTAGATAGAAAATGTTTAAATTAGATTTTAATTGTTTCTGTTAGGAATGAAATTGGAAACAGCGTCTATGAAACCACCTTGTAAAGCGATAAATTATATAAAGTTAACAGTGTAGTGTTTACCTTCTCCGACGGTGCGGTGGACGATGTTGTCGTCAACGTTCAGCCCTTCTGTTCCAAAGACTCCGATGGCTGGAGAGAAGCCGTCATGGAAAGCGCAGCCCTGAAGGTACGAATCTTCTCCTGAAACCTTTTTAACAAAGAAAAGACAAAATTCAAATTTAGATATCGTTAAGAAACTGAATGCCTCCTCCTCAGATTCCTCTCTCCTCAGTGAACTCTGCTGTATTTAGTCTCAATGTTGGCCTCATATAGCGGCCACATGAACTCCTGTTTGACATTACAGAAAGTTAAAAAAACAACAAAAACTTGTTGTTCTCCCAGCTGTATGTCAAAAGTCCGTGATGCAGCATAAAATGTCCTCTTTTGTCAGGAACAACAGCCCACAAACCAAAGATATTCAGTTCTCTCTCATAGAGGACTAACAAAACTTGAAAACACTCACATTTAAGAAGCTGGAACCAGAGAATTTTGACATTGTTTGACATCCAAAATTAAAAAATTAATCAATTATCAAAGTAGTTAGCCATTAATTTTATGTCGATCGACTAATCATTGCAGCTCTAACTGCTTTCATTGATACTCTAACATTTTATTTAAATTGCATTTGAACCAAACAATTCATCATTGTTGCACAAGAATATTAATACATGACTACATATTACTTATATTTTTATGATTAGAGAAATAACTATTGCAGCTAAAACAGTTGAAATATGATTAATTGGGGTTGTGAACCCAGTATGGACTTTGTCAATGAAATCAACTAATGTTCAATTTAATATTTTTTAAATAGGAATATTAATACAGAAGTTTGTTGGACATGTCTACCATCTTTTAAATCACTTCATAAACTTACCTTTCCGAGGTTGAGGAATGCCACGGAGTAGCGAGGATCGGAGTAGTCGGTCCAGCCCTCCTGACCAGAGCGGAAGAACTCCACATTCCTGATCTGAGCCTTGCCTAAAGAATAAAATATCAAACAATGTGTTAAATATGTTTAAATAACAAGCAAATAATCTAAAAGACTGAATAAACAGTCATACTAGGGCTGAATATCCAAATAACACAGAATTTACTTTAAACTCATTAAGTAAAGAAGGTCTGCTCACCTTTATAGTTGATTCCATCCCAGGAGTAGGTGCCGACCAACAGTCTGGCTCCGAACGAGTCCTTCATCATATCCGGATACTCCTGACCGATGATCTTGATGTTTCTGGTCAGGAGGCCGACGTCAGCGGCCAGAGTGTAGGAGAGCGACGTACCTGAGACAGAGTGAGTCTCACCTGGACAGAGAGACAGAGGGATCAGTTTATAGGATGCATTACGTTTTAACAGACCTGCCAACAGTCCCTGGGTTTTCCTGGGTTTCTCCCGTATTTTCACCCCCTCTCCTGCTGTGCTCCCGTTTTGTTGTTTCTCACAGGAAACTCTCGTAATTTGCACAGTTCCCTCAACCTTTATTATGAATAATCGTCACACACACGGATCCATAAGTTTTGTATGTTTGTCTGATGTTGCCAGATTGTCTATGAAACACAATCTACATCATCATCAATTTCTGCATCATTATTAAGTTTTGGAGACATGTGCTGTGTCTGTGGAGACAGATGTTGAACTGACCGATGTGCGTGTGGGCCAAAGGCTGGTCCAGGGTCAGTACGAGGCCGTCTGATGACACGGCAGTGATCTTGCGTTTTTCTGTTTCTGATGCGTTGTAGCTAGTGGTGGAGATGGCGACCTCGTCTCCAACCTGCAAACACAAGCAGAAATGTAAAAAACAGTAACTGATTACTGGCTGTTACTGGTTGTACTGGTATTAAACATTCATATTCAGAGAAGCTGTTGCAGTGTTTGATTTGATGTAAAACCAAAATTTTAGTTTAGATTTAGTACAGACTTCATAACTCAAATGTACACTTAGATATGAATATTTCTGCTTTTAAGATCTTTACATTTAACACAAAATACTGTGTTCAAAGTAAATAAAATAAAACCACAGAGACCTTCCAGTCGACGGACTGTGTCAATCTCAGGCTGTTGGAGCCGGCGTCAGCTGTGGCAGCTAGTTTGGTGTGGTAAACGTTGTGAGGTTGTCCGTAGAGCTCCAGCGTACCAAACACACCTGTTGGACAATAGAAAAACAGACTTAGTGCTCAACCATGTGTCACCACACATCCGTCTGGGCTGAGATGATTCATTTTACGGTGTCACTTAATAATATTACGTCTTCGTCAGCAAAGACAATGCTTGTCAATTCCAGCATGGTGGACTGTACAATCAAAACTTAATTAAGAATTCAACATACATACTCAAACATCTTCTGAGTGTTATAACATTTTAATAAACCATCAAAAAATGGTTATAATTAAATAAAAAAGTTATAATTTTCTTAAATCATTCATTTAAACATAATATCATATTCTGACTTAAAATATAATGTAATTTGAAAATATATTAAATATTCCACATGGTCCACATGTACATTAGAGTATGTACTTATATTTACAATACATGAAATGTGGCAGAATATTCCACAACATGTTGTAAATATACTATTAAATGTATGGGACGATATGTTACAAATATATCTATTATGAGAAAAAAATAGTTGCATTACATTAGGGCTGCAACTAATGATTCTTTTCATTATTGATTAAGCTGACAATTACTTTCTCAATTAATCGTTTTTTCTATAAAGTATGAAAACCACTGAAAAATGTCCATTATAATATCTTAGAGTGTAAGATGACGTATAAAAATATCTTGTTTTGTCTGATCAACAGTGCAAACTCAAAGATATTCACTTTATTATGATGTGTGACACATAAAAGTTAGCTAAAGCTAAAACCAGCAAATATTTGGCATTTTTCCTTAAAAAATGACTAATTGTTACAGATTAATTTTCTGTCGATCGATTGATCGTTGCAGCTCTTCATTACATACACTGCAAAGTTGCATTATAGTTTCTGTTAGAATAGTAAATGTCTTTATATCGGTTATATATTTTGTGTTCAGAATGTTGTTGAAACAACAAAAAGTTTCTCATTTATCTCCCCGACAAACATTTGCTGCTAACAGCGACCGTCAGATCTTAAGCCTGACACAGTTTTCTTACCCAGGACTTTGGATCCCTGGTTGGGCCCGTTAGGCAGAGGCCAGTCAGGAGTGCGGTGGTTCCCTCTCAGTTTGATGTGCAGCTGACCTCTGAACGGCTCGTCAGCCCGTCCTGCCATCATCCTGCCGCCCTGAAACACGAGGAGACATGAACATCACTTCACTGAACATCACAAACTCAGACTGTGACTCATACAGTTTCTGTCGTACTGTGATCTCATCTTCATTTTGATTCACAGTAGTTTCTATAGCGGCACTTTTCTCTTTGCCTGTTCAATCATGGTTAACTGTTGTTGCTCATACGAAGTGCCTAAATCTTAATAATACATTATCTCCTTATTTATACTTCACAAACACATCTATTGCTACTTCAGTGACATAAAACACATCACTCCTTGTGTGAGACAATCTCCCCTCCCTCCGAAAATACGCCTACAGCTCCACCCGCTGGTTGTTTATAGAAAACACCTTCAGGAACTGATTATAGGTTCATTGTTATTTTATGTCCAGCAGTGAGAGACACTAAACTAACATTTATTAACATGAAAGCTGGTTTGCCAAATTGAAACAATCTCAAATCAAGGTCAAGATTATTTTTACTGTCTCCTGCAGGAGAAAATAGTCTTGGATTGAGGGGGCTGCAGCAACATCAACATCAAACAAAAGAAAAAAAAAAAAATAAGGGCACATGTGCAGAAGTTAGCCTGAAATAAAATAAGTTAGTACAAAACCATTCACTCTACTAAAAAAATACAAGAATTGTAAGGCAAAACATCTCAAAATTTGGTAAATAAATTACAAGCAAACAGACACGACTGATAAAAACCTGCAGTTTTCTCGCCTCCCTTCCCTTCTATCTATCCTCCAGGAATTGCCCATAAATAAATTTAACTGATAGAGGGACACATGAATAATCACTGGACCGATGTGAAGCGATAAAGTGGATAATTGTGAACCAGAAAGATTACTGAACACTGACCTGGATGGAGATGTAAACAGCATCGATCACAACGGTCCTGTTCTCGGGTGTAGAGCGAGCCTGTCTGCCGGAGTCGGGGATCTCGAGAACTCCCAGGACCGTCAGCTTGTTGAGGGGAGGAATGTCGCTGTCCAAAACGACCCACTTTCCTGAGGGCCAACGAGGATACAAAGGTATTGTATTAAAGGTTCATTACTATTAGAAACTGACTTTTTGGTTGTTATTATGAATTTGTTTTAAATTTCAAAAGTCTTGAATGAATTTCCAGTAATTGGTGCTTAAAATATACAAATCTTTTTTATAATCATACTGTTTCACCAGACAAGCTTAAGACTGTCTAAAAGTCATCTTATGGTGAAGGAAATCATCGTATCATTTGTAAATCGACATTCAACAACTCAGGTGGACAAACAAAAAGCAACACTGTCCACATAATGAAGATTTCCCCAGCAGATGTCCTCTCCTTTAACTCAGTCAAGATTTTTAGGGGTTTTTATTCCAGATGTTACCTGATGGGATAACCACATCAGCGCCCTCTGCTGGTACAGTGAAGTTATTCTCAGCTGAACTTTTCCAGAAATCATCACTGGACCAGCGACTGGAGAAAAAAACACACAGCATTAGAAAGACCATACCAGAGTCAACATAATAACCACTTTATATCAACAGTGTTTGCTTTTAGTGCAACAATTGCTCCCAATAAACTTTTAGCAATTTTGGCATTCCCTTTTGATGATAACCTCTGATATTGCAAAAGGTTTTGATGAGTTCTACAGTATATTTGCTATTTGCAAGCGATAAAATTTATGAATAAAGTTATGTGATGTCTCACTGTAGCTAATGAGTTTAAATGTGTTCCTGCTCATGTATGAAATGTTGCAGAGAGGGGAAACATACATGAAGTTGTCTGGTCGGCCGGTGGGTAAGGGGGCGAGTGTGGCTGGAGGCGGTGGCGTTGGTGGGATGCAGTTGGGGTAGAAGCAGCGGTAGACCCTTAAGTTCACGCCAACGTCGACCATGGAGCGGTCAACGCTGTTACGACGCTCGCGCTGGCTGGTCTTCCCGGATACTGTAGGAACAGAGCAATGTCGAGTGAATGAAGACGCACAAATCACAGAATCATTGAATGTTTCTAAACATTTTGATATTTTAGTGTGATTTAATGATAAATAATCTGGAGGACAAACAGTGAACTCCAGTTAGTGATCCAAATGAGGCAAACTGTCACTAAAGCACAAAAAGATTTAAGTTACAGAGACAGACTAACAAAATTACTCTAATACTAAAAATAATGGTGATAATAAAGCAGATTTAAGTGTGTTAATGCTGTGATTTAAAAGTACCCTGTAACGCATAATGTATACTATGTGACCTTAAAAATGCTAAATTTGTCAACAAATGAGTTTCCAAGTTTCCACTCTTTAGAAATAGCCAATCGTAAAGTTTTCTGTATCCACTGGCTACTGAAATAAAGTCAATAACAAAATCATTAAGTGTCACTTTAAAAAAGTGATTATTTAATATAGTTAATAATTTATTTATCAATATTATAGGTTATAAGATACTAAACTTGAATATACATTTATATAAAAAACAAGAAAAACACTCACATGTGAGAAGCTACAATCAGTGACTAGCTGACATTTTTCCCTTATATTATAAATGACTTAAATGATTAATCCATTATCAAAACGATCACTACAATCAATGGATCCATAATAAAGCGCGTCTAACCGATGTAGTAGAGGTTGTTGGAGTTGTCGTCGAAGTACCAGTCTCCGTTGTCGTTATCGCTGAAGCTTAGCGGCGTCGATGAGCCGTTCCTCTCGTCGACTATACGGAACCTGTCGGGACTCTGGGTGAAGTTGTGGTTCATGATCACGTATTGATCTGACTGTTTGAGGGAAAAAGCACAAGTAGAAACATCAGTGTGCAAACAGGCAGAAAGCTGGCCTGAAATTTGATTGACGATTAGATAATTTGCTTATACGACTATTGAGGGAAAATATCTACTGTAAATGTACCTTGAAGCCGAAGAACTTTGCGTTATAAGTGATGTTTGTGAGATGGTCCATGTCGTTGAAGTACCAGTTGTAAGTTTTTCCAGAAACCAGCATAACCATCCAGCCAAGCTTATGAGTCATTCTCTTCTTCAAATAGGGAATCACACTGGTGCCTGTAATAGTGTATTTTTTTCATTCAACAATGAAAACACACAGTCAGGACAGTCTTATATTACAGCAAAGACATTTATATATTTCCATCAATGTGGCAGTTTTAAGTGATTAAAAAATGTAAACAGAATACTGAAAACTGCAGAACCTATCCTTTAATGGCAGAACTCTACTTCAATTCCCATTAATCACCAGTAGAGGTCAATAAAGGTTCCAGATTAGTTCCTGCTTCTTCAACAACAAACATGACATTTGAAAGTAGCAAGTCTGTGTGTTTTAATACCATGTTCGTTGGTCATGATGACATCCTTGGCCTTCAGAGAGGCGGGTGTGGGGTTGTTGAATGACAAACGATGGAAGTTGACAGTGTGGTCGCACACGGCGCCGGGGAAACCGACGCTCCACTCGGCACTCTGGGTGCAGTGCGCAGGGTCCAGCAAGGCGCTCATAGGCACGACTTTGTGGTCGACGTTTCCTGGAAAACAAGTAATTATAATCAGTGTAAGCTGCATTAACCTCACGTCTAAAACTGAGAGCCATAGAGTTCCACTGTCATCTAAAAACTATTAAAAATTCATGAATGAGTGACATGTTCCTTCATTACCATGAACACATCCTGTAGTTTATATTGAGTCAATCCCATATACACCATCCTGCTACTGTAGATATTCACTAGAGCACCGAGTGTGTATTAATCCACTGCTGAAAATAGACCCTAAATGTCCCACAAACATGCTATTTCCTCCTGTATGAGTGATTATTGTTTAAACTACAGTGCTCACCTGTTTTAGGAAGTTACTGAGCCTTTTTTAAGAATAAAGCTGTATATTTTTAAGCTGTTTTTAAAAACTTCCGTCACACTTACGAGTGTCAGACAACAGAAAGTACTCAGAGACAAACAGAATTGTTGGTTTTGGTCTTATATAATACCAGACTTTAATAAGAATAATTTTCTGATATAAACCTCATGGTTTTAGGGACTGATTAGGTATGTATGTGGGAAGGTTTTACAACTCTTATATAACAAACTGATCATTATTATGACTATTAAGTGAGAAATAGGAGCAATACATCAAAAAAATTAGCAGTAAGAGACGGAAGACTGAGTACCTGTGAGGGAGCCATCGGTGTCCACCAGCTGCACCTCATGTTCCCACCTGAAGCCGGCCTTGTTGGGTGAGTCGAAGTACTGGATTCCACTAAACCTGACAGCCCAGCCTCCGCACCGATCCACACACGTCCCATCGATAGAGGCTACCCCGATGGCTGAGCAGGAGCCGCGGTTGAAGTTGATGAACTTGGTGTTAACGACGCTCATGCCATCATCGAGTGGCGCGATGACACCTCGGTGCGTGCAGGAGGAGTCTCCCAGTCCGAGCTCATCCACATGGGCTACGATGGTGCTGTTGGACACCATCGCCCCTCCGTTCTCTCCGAAGCCGCTCACGGCCCACTGCAAGATGCGCTTGGCTTCAATGCCGGCTTTCTCGTTGTTCACCATGACGAAGCCGTTGAACTGCACAGCGCCCACGTTGACCCACTCAGCACCTTTCTCACAGTTCCAGGTGGTGAGGGAATTGAAGACAGCAGGCTCAGGGGTTCTGGAGCGGCAGCCTCCGTCCTTCATTGGGAAAAAGTCTTGGAAGATCCAGAGGCCAAACCAGCCCTGGGAGTGCACGGTGTTGTTGTGAAACTCGCCGAGGGGAACCTTCTTCTGGCAGATGTTTCGATCAAAGGATGGACCGTCAGGGTGCTCGTGCATGCGGTACCAGAAACCGAAGTGGGTCCCTCCCGCGGCGGCGTTGTGGCGGACGATGTTGTTGGGATTGGTGACCCAGTAGGCTGCAGGAGTGACGTCGTCGTTTAGCAGGCTTGTACTTTGTTTGACGAACACAGCCAGGTTGTACTGCAGGATGTTCTCTGTCTCAATGCCGTCCTCGATGAAGAAGGCCCCGCCCATGATGTCGTAGATGACGTTGTGCTCCACCAGCAGCCGGTGGGTGTTGTGGATGGTTACGGCCCTGTTGAAGGTCTGATGGATCGCACAACCTCTGACGTACGACTTGTAGTTGATGTCTCCCATCAGATGCCAGTGGATGGGATAACGGCCCAGCCTGAAGGCTTGTCCAGCGTGGAAGACCTGTGGCACAAAAGCATCAAGACATTAAAGTTTATCATTTCAGTTTCAAGGAACAAAAAATAACAGATTGTGAGGATGAGGACTTTTAGAAAAATGGGTCTAAAGTTCAAACGTGGCCTGTCAAGCACCTCAACATATTCCAGTCTGCCGATTGCGAGATTCTCATTTGGCCGGGGTGCGTGGAACATGATGCAGCCTCCAAACTGATCGCTGCCCACTTCCTCTCCAAACCTTCCTTGGAAACACGTTTGTGTGGTGAATTCACCTGCAGCACACAAAACAGAGAGATATTAATATTAAAAACCAGTATGACCATATAGATGATGTTGTTATCGTCTCAAAATAAGTACAACAATGTAACAAAGTCTCTGCTGAATTGCGCGCTGTTGTGTTTCATGAGGGTCATTTATTCTTAAATGAAAATGAAAATGGAAAAAAAGCAAAAAAACAACATTTTTCTTCTATTTGAAAGGCTTACAGTTCTATTCAATGCCAAGTTGTTGTTCTTTTTACTTTGATTCACTTTGATTTGATTGAATTTATTTTACTTAATGTAATCTAAGAGCTCATCCACTGCGACACAGTACCTGTGTTAAAACCATCTGGGCAGGCTTCGATCTTGTCGTTCCATTCTTGGTGTTGGGATCCTCGAACCACGATGTTCCTGGTGAGGAGACCCACCTCTCCTCGGCCCTCAAACACCGTCCCGTCAGGCAGCGTGACGCTCACCCCGAGGTGAGTGTACTTGAGTGGTTCGGTCAGGGTGAGGGTCCTGCCGTCAGATGACACAGAGTCGATCCTCCTCACCTCGTTCTCTCTCTGACTGTGCCTGGAAAACAGAAATAAAAGAGTTAAGATCACGGCCAAATATCACACAGCGAGATTACTTAGTTTAATTCAGGCTTTCCGTTATACAGTCCACCTCGTAACCAGTAAGCTTACTGGTAAAAATGAGATATTATTCCCACAATATTCTGATTCTGACATGGATAAAACTGCCTTTACAATTAAATTACAGGTAATAAAGAGGAAAAGAAAGATTTTTAGAGCTCAGTTGAATCACTTTGCTTTCCATGACAACAATGTCAGAGATAATAAATGTTTCTGCACAACAATGTGTCCACTCAGGGTTTAAATACATACAGTTAGCTTAACAAATGACTGTTGTTATCATGCTGTGGACTTTTTATTAGAATAAACAAACATCTGAACGCTGTTAATTAGCTGTTAACAGTGCAACATGTTAGCCAGATAGCCCTTATCAATATTAATTTTCTCCTATGCTTTTAGCCTTTTTCCACATAGTCATACTATCTCTATATACATTTTCCTCTGTGAAGTGGCTTTCTGAGACAAAATGGCACAATTGTCAAATTTCCAGTTATTTTCTGCAAACCAGACTACAAATCATCTTCCTGACTGTATTTAGTAAGTCCAAAGTGTCCCAAAAATAATCATTTTAATAGTTGTATATTATTTTTATTTATTTATTTAGTTTCTTATGGTATTCTAGATGTATGATTGTACTCTATATCATGTAAATATTTCTTATTAATAACCTAATTTCTGAATAATCTGCTCATGGTTCTGATTTTTTTGACTGGCTTATAATTAGGAAACTTCACCTTTCTCATGTGAACACTCAAGTGTAAATTTATAGATTAAAATACAGTAAATATAGTGAATATGACAGCTCTGCCCAAAGCTTTTAAAAAGTTTAATAAACCACTAACTGTGAAAAGTGATTCGCCTGTAACTTTTGTAAAAGAAAAAAAATCTTGCAACAGAAAATATTAACATTCCTGCTGAATAACTATGTGATCATATGCATTTTATTGGAGTGAGATTTTTTTATACCTCAAAGGAGACAAATATGTGAATAATGCAGTTATTTTATCCCACATTTTCCTGTCAGGCAGGATTTTTGTGCTGCTGCTGAATGACTGAGATTAATTTCAACTTTAAAGGATTTGGTTACTTTACAGGATTTGCTTGATGTCAGTTATAATCCTGACTTCTCCTCTTTGAGGGGTTTTCAACTTGACATCCTGTTATGAGAGAAACTGTTAAACCTCAGCCTCAAGGTGTGTGTATGTGTGTGTGTGTGTGTGAAAGCTCGTTCGTGTCCATGCACTCTACCTGTGGCCGGTAGAGGCGATGACAATCTCATCTCCGGCTTTCCATGTCACCGCCTCCATCAGCATCAGTGTGACGGAGCCATTAGTCACAGTCTGGGCCAAACGGGTCCAGGGGACAGGAACCGGAATACCTGGAGAGACAGGTTATCAACAATTACTTTCACCTTAGGAGGACAGGTGAGGTGTCACTGATGATAAAATCCCTGCAGGGCACATGACTCGAATTACACTGTCAGCTTACCATTACGTGACGTAATGACTTGTGTGAGTTTTTTTTGGAATATTTGGGTCACAGCTATTTAAGTTTTCTGTTGCATAATGCCAAAACTTTTTGGATCAACATGTAATAAACTGTATTCAGATTCTTCACGTAAATAAAAGCAAAACACCAATATAAAAATACTTCATTACAAGTCAAAATCATACTACAAGTATAATCAGCGACATAGTAACAAAAGTAAAACTAGTCATAATCCCGAATGGCCCATAATTCTTGAAACAAGTTGATTTGTATTGAAAATAGGTTGAAATATAGACTTTTTCACTTTTTATGAGAAAATTGACCTTTCACTCCACTGAATAATACGTTTAAGCAGGTGATCATACAGTATGTTTAAAAAAAAAGCAAAATAACTAGAAATAACTAGAAAATGAAGTGGAGTTAAAACTATATTTTCTTCTGAAACGTATTGGAGTATAGGTATGAAGTAGCATAAAACAGAAGTACTCGGTACTTTGATTAAATGTACTTAATTACTTTCGATCACTGCTCTTCTTATAAATTTATTATAAGCTTAGCAAGCTGTTTGATGTATTTCCAGCATTGATGTTAACAATTTGTATATCATCAGAGGTTTTTCCTTAATATGAATAATAATAAAATGTTTGATTCTTTAAAAAAGCTCATGTGATACTACGTGTAAAAACCACAAGCTCATGTTTTAGAAGGGAGTTATGATTTGGACTATGTCTTAGCTGGGAGCAGTGACATGTCATTGTACCACATAAGGATTAAACAAATTACCTGCGGGCACCTGTTTTAGGCTTTTGTGCCAAGCTAAGCTAACCAGCTGCTGTCTGTAGCATCTAATTCTCATCTAACATGTTCTCAAGATGCGAATAACCATGTTTCCCAAAATAACCGTTCCTATAAGTTTCACAATCAGAAGAAAAATCTCAATTTGAAGTGACATTTTTCAACTTTACAAATTAACCAACTGTAAATCCTATGTGTGTACCAATGTTGTGTTTTCGTACCATGCAGGTCCAGCACTCCCTCTCTGACGGCCAGCGTCTTGGTTCCATACACAGGAAGTTCTGGTGAGCGCAGGTTTCCGTGAAGTGTGATGATGGCTTTGTGTTGGAACGGCGCCCCCTCCTGGCCGATCTGCAGCCGTCCGCCGTCTGCGATCAGGATGTTTTCTGCCTGCAGCTCGATGTCCGCTTCATCAAACACCAAAGTCCCTCCTGAGCACAAAGAGCCAGCAAGTTACAGACTAAATACAGGTGGAACAAAAAGAGTATGAAGTTGTCTAATGTGAGGTCCTCAAGTGCAGTTTGGTAAGATGCTCTGTCAAGATTAATACATATATATATTTTATATTCATATTAAACTATTGGCACCAGTTACATCAATACAAATATGTGTCCTACAAAAACATACCAAAAATATATATAAATAAATACATTTAAATCCTTAAAATGTCTTGTTTTAGTCACAGCTAAACCAAAAAACCCCTTTCTGTATCATTATAAATACACAAGGTTTCATAACCATGACAAACATTAAAAAGCAGCCATGAGAAAAGCATTTTTTTGCACCTTGAATGACGAGCATTTTCAGCACAGGGGTGCTGACGTCCAGCAGGATGGTCTGGCCTTTAGTGATGACGGCAAAGGAGCCCTTCTCGGGTGGAGACAACCCTCCCCACGTGAATCTGGACGACCACACGTCAATGTAGAAGAAATCAGCGTTATCCTGAAGGAAGAAGAGAAATAATGGATGAAAACACGTCCTAAAAAACTATGAAATCTGTCTGATCATATTGTTGGTGTGAAGATTCCCTTTTGCATCCCTTTTGTGAGTGACAAAACAGCACCTGGAGCTATGAAGGTGTCAGTTTTAGTAAAGGGGCTTCAGCCTTGGTCATACCTGATAACTTGGCCAACATTAAAATCTCAACACATTTCCTTTACTAAACGTCAAACAAGCGTCCTCTCTCACCATCTTGGCGATGCCTCGGTCTCCGATGCTGACTCGGACTTTGGTCTCTTGAGACTGCCGCTGAGCGTTTGTCACACAGATGATGTGTGTGTTGTTGGTGGACTGGACGTCACACACAGAACCCGCGATTGTCACGTTGACTTCGTTCATGTCAGTGCTGCAAGGTGAGAAAGTGAACATGATGATATTCAATGAGGTGGGAAAGGTGAAAAAAGTATAAAGTATTGTATATCAATAGACAGATTGATTGATTGATGGAATGGTAGATTAATAAATGAAATAAAAGCTTATCTTATACATTTGTGCTGTAATGACATCTATTATTGTCTTTAAATTGGTATTATATTCTAAAATCATATTATAAAATAAAGTCCATATTATACATTATATAATAGTCGTAATAGTGATAGTAATAGTAAACACAGTAATATGTATCATACATGTACATAATATAATATCATATAATGTTAAATTATGTTATACTATATTATAGTATTATCATATATGTGTTAGAATTAGTGTTATGTTCTAAAGGTTTATATTATAAACCTTATAGTGATATACGTATTATATATGTATGTAATGTAATATATACCAGATACTTTCAAATACCTAACTTTAATATAATATACTGTACCTCTGCACAATAATGCACCACAACACAGTTTAATCCCGTGTTATAATTGAATAATTAATAGGATAATATAATATATACTATAATATATAAGTATATACTATATATAGTATATATAATATAACTATATACTATATGATACAATATTAGGCTATATTGCTATTGCTATATTATCATATAACAAAATTACATTACATTATATTATAATAGTATACTGTAGTTATTACAGTATAACATCTGCGACTAAACTGTAGTATTGTACATTATAGTCTGGTAAAGTATGAATATATGCATATAATTACACAACATGTTATGATTTAATATAATTTTATTCAAGATAATATAATATGGGAGTAATTTAATATATAATAATATAATAAATTGCTATATTGACCTGTAACAGTATTACATTACATTAGTATAATATACTTATAATAAAATAATATGTTTAATTTGTACTGCGCTTTTCATTCATAGTGAAACTGAAAGTGCTACATTATTAATAACATAGAACACACAACATTAAGAAAATAATAAGAGTTATAATATATTATATTATTATCTTGCATATTATTGTATTGTATCTTGTTCGATATAAATATAAATATATATGTATACATATATAAATATATAAAACATTAAATAAAATAATCATTATCTATATATAGTTTCAAATTGGAAATCATTGCGTACCAAAAGTAAGGCGACGTCTTTTCATTAAACCCAATCAAAGCAAAGAAGTCCCATGAAACAAATGCAACTGTGTTATGTAAGTTGAGCACTTAATGCTTAACTAATGTTCCCTAATCTGGGCGTGCCTCTCCATTGTGTCATTGTGTACATTGCAGTGACTCTTCCTTTACCGCACCTGAAACCAGAGCCGGTGATTGTGAGCCTGGTGCCTCCAGCGGTGCCTCCTCTGCGTGGAGAAATCTCAGTGATCAGCGGCGTAAGCTGAGATTTGTAGGTGAAGCCATTTGATATGTTGACGGCACCCAGCTGGTTAATGACAGCAACCTCGCAGCTCACCTGTGACTCTGTGCCTGAAAGGACACCCATACGTAACCACACGCAGACACACAGACAAACACACGCAACAACAAAAGGACAAGAAGAATCAAGATGCGTGCTCAGAGATAACACAGCAGCCTGAGTCGTCTCATCATCCTTGATGAGTTATTGTTTTGTCTGACATGTCTGTCATTTTTGCCTACATTGAAAGGCTGAGAACATTCCTCGTAGATAAAGTCTGTCGCCATTAGAGCATTTAAAGTTAAACTTAGACAGGACTGGTTTGTCAAAATGAGTTGGGAACCAAAAATATCAAAAACCAGCAGGAACACATTCTTCCTAAAGAAAAACTTACAAAAGCTAACATCTTATTCCCTTTAACGCTGACCTTTACTAGAAAGATGGGAGCACTTAAAAAGGCAATTTAATGGATAAAATAACAGAGACGATTTCTAGGATGTATCTTGTATGTATCATGAAGGCAGCAAAATAATGTTTTTAATTTATTTAAGGAAAAAAAAAAGAAGTAATTCAAAAATATATAACCTGGCGATCACAGTTTGGAATCTTCACCTGCTTTGGACAGAAAATAACCAACTAATCACCCGATATTTGAAATCTGGTCATACTTACCGTTGTTGAATGGGGACAGGCAGTAGAGACGGCTCGATGTCGACATTTCTCTGTGAACTTCACACTCCTCCCCGCAGATCAGCACGTTGGAGGTGTGCGGGTCAAACCCAGAGCCCTGGACGGACAGCAGAGCACCGCCGCCGAAACTGCCTGAATCACAGATTAGAGAGAAAGAACAAAGTCAAGATACCTTGAACTCAAAAACAACCCTCACAAATAATATCAAAACTTTTTCTAGGAATAGTGATAACAGCTGCTAGTAAGTGTACTGCAGTTTGTTGGAAACAATATGGTTCAATGAGATGTTATCCTGTGTTCCAATTTGGGAAAACTCACAATATATTTCATAAAGTTTGGGGTCTCTTTTAGATTTCAAAGAAAAATTTAAACCAGTTGCTCAGAAGGTGTGTTGGGACCATTTCTGTGTTTTGTTCTCTATTATTATTATTTTTTTCTTCTTTCAATTTGTTGATATATTTTTCCTCGTGTTTCTGCTTTGTTTATTATTGGATACTCTATGAAACGCACTTAATAAGAGTTATTGTAAAGGAGAGTGATGTTTAGATTTTTGGTGTGGTTTTTGGGACGGTGTTAAAAATACAAAAAAAAAAAAAGGATGAAAAAATTTAACAGCAAATTCAAAAGGTAATGTGAAACTAATATGATAATCACAAAGAATACTAAGCTGCAGATGAAAACTTAAAAAGAAGAAGTTTAACATGTTGTTTTTACAATAAAAGATATAAAAAATATAGATTTACCTTCAAATACAGCACAGATTTATATTTTGAATTATTTTTCAGGCTTATTTTTTCTAGAGTTCATTTTGCAAGATGTAGCTACAGATGTTTTAAAAATTAATTACTGTTTAAACACTTTTCATTTTTGATCTCAAAATGTGTTGAGTATTTAATGTGTCTGCAAAGAACAGTGATGTCATCGGGTCTTTAGTTGCTTCAGGAACGCCAAGAAACACGTTTCCTATAATATTTTAAACATAGCAGACGCTGTAGAACAGTTTGTCTCTCTGCTTACCCTCGTTGGGCTGCACGCCACTGAGAGTCAGCTCATAGGTGAACATGACCTCTGACTGAGCGCGACCTTTGACTTGGTGATGAAGCATGACTGGGTATGCCCCCCCTGGGTTGTCTCCTGCAGTGCACTGAACCTGGCTGTCGCTGACTGTGGACACATTGCAGGGAACGTGGTTTATGGTGACGGAGACCTGCTGCGGGTCGGTGCCAAATCCTGAACCTGTCAGTGTGACGACTGAACCGCCCGGTCCTGTGGGACACAAACAGAGAGGAAGAAGAGATAATGAGACGACTGGATGGATGTAATATGAGTACGAGACACTGAATCAGAGACATCATAGCTACAGTTTCTGATTTTATTCAAGTGAACATACACATTGTATGCTTTTGTCTGAGATGTATGGGTGTTGTTGGGTTAAAATCAAGCTGCTTATATGATTATATGAAGTTTATTGGTTTTACTGAAATAGAAGAATGACATGAAGCTCTATGGGTTAATTAAGTTTTCTAATCCTTGCACTTAAAACATACTATCATCTATCTAGAAAAAGAGTTTCTTTTCTTAAACAAGCTATTAAAGTGCTCTTTTTAGGCTGAACAAGACAATCAAATATATAACGGCTGCCGTCCTTGAACCCTTTAGATTACAGTCATGATCCTCGTCTTATCAGTGAGGTTACTTTTCTGAGTTTACTATCATAAAGTAAGAATTTGTTTGAATGATACTGAACCAAATTTGCAAAGGTAAAAATGTTTTTTTTTCTCAAAGATTGGACTGTTCGGTTTTATTGCTATTAGCAAATAAGCTACTGCTGTCACATTGATATTGGGATCTTAAAATAGTTTACAAAATTTAAATCATTAAGCTTTGTGCTTTAAAATAAAGTATAGTTTGTAACGGTTGATTAAGGAGTAAAGCTACAATATTTTCTCCCTACTTACTGAGCACAAGTGAAGTGTTACTATGACTACAGGATGTAGAGGACCATAATTACCAGTGGTGGGGCTGATGGAGCTGATGACAGGAGTGTGAGCTGTAGAGTAGGTGAAGTTGAGAGGAGGATACTCCACAGAGAAGACCTGGATGTCGACCGTCACCAGTCCCTCGCTGTGAGGAGGCGTCAGGCAGCGGAGAAGAGCCGGTGTCACCTCCTGAATCTCGCAGCGTTCGCCATCAACCATCACGCTGGTGTTCCCTGGAGCGAAGCCGTTTCCTGTGAGGACAAGAGGGGTCCCACCTGCCAGGCTGCCCACATCGGGGCTCAGGGCAGCCTGGGCGTGGCTGCTCAGGGTGACATGACCGGATGCCAGGCCTTTACTTCTCACGATCACTGTGACTGCGTGGTCGCCTGCAGGGAGAGCATCAACGCTCAACGTGATGTTTCCATCAGTCACGGCGGTGACTTCTAGCTCAATGGTGCTGGCGAAAACTACCACGTCATCCACACGACTGCCAAACCCTGAGCCGGAGATGGTGACGGTGGTTAGATCGCTGATGCTGTCGGGGGAAATGCTGGTGACGGCGGGAGTGACAGAAGGAGAGTACATGAAGGAGCAGTTTGAGTGACAGGAGCTCGGGATCCTTCCCGCCTGGAAGACGACATTACCAGTGTGTGGCTGAGAAGGGGAGGTGTCACAGACAATAGAAGTGTAGTTGACTGATACAACAGCGCACGGCTCGCTGGCTACAGTCACTTGTCCGTCGAGGAAGCCGGAGCCGTGGATGAGGAGCCTGGTGTGGCCGGTGGTGCTGCCGATAGGAGGCGAGACTGAGTTGATGACGGGCAGGACGACAAAACGACGGTCGAGCTCGTTTTGTACGGCGATGATGGCGCTACCCAAGTTGTTAACTCTGACGGCTACGGGGAGAGCGAGGCCGATGGGAAGTCCGCTGTCCTTGCTCAGCTTGCAGTAGATCTCAGAGGAAGAGCTGTTGATCACCAGGCAGGGCTGATCTCCAACCGTCACCTACAGGACGCAGAGCAGCCGAGAGTAAATGACAACAAGCTCCGTCTGAGCTTTCACTGTATTTCATCATAAAATGTTTTGGCAACAGAATAATGATGAAAGATCTGGAGTAGAAAGATGTTAGAAATTATTTGTCTACAATCTAGAAAATAATTGCCTACTGACTGGTGATAGATTAACTGGTTAACTGCAGAGAACAATAAAATTAAATCCTGTAAACTTTAAAAATTATAAATAATGACTGACATGTAAACAATGGTAATGTAATGTTTACATATGTGTGACAAAAGTGTGTTTGTCTGGGTCAATAACAAATACAGTGTCTAATTAACAATGAGTACATATTAATGTGGAGAGATAATAACTTACAAAGTTGTGTTATTTTGTTTCTCTTACTGTTTTTCCTTCATCTTAACTTGAATTAAATTACCAGTGTAATTATCCCGCAATTTATTCAACTATTAATGTATTGATTCAAATTATGTCATTAAAAGTTTTCGTTCTAAGTCTTGAGAGCGAAGACTTTTGATAAAAACAGTTATTGTTAGTAAAAACATAACTGATTGGGATATTGGATATTATAAAGACTTCAAAGATGTTACTGACTTCATAAAAGATTTTTGTCGTCACTAAACGTATAAAACATAAAAAATTATGTGCTCTCCAGCATCTGTATATATCATGTATATATTAATCTATAATGCGTGCTAATATAACTTCTACCTAAGTGTAATTAAAAACTAATCAAAGCATTTCAACCCCAAACCCATTAGTTCAGAGCCAACTTAACACTGCTCACCTCATTGGCACAGGCAGTGTCGCTGAAGCCATTTCCCTGGATGTGGATGAGCTGCTGGTACGAGCCCTGGTTGGGAGAGATGGACTGGACTGTGGGGGTTGAGCAGGTGGAGGCGGTGAAGGAAAGGCCGTCTGATGTCCCGTTGGTCTGTGGGCACTGTGGCGAGGCGACACACTGATCGACTGACCTGGAGGTACGACGTGAACCTGCGGGGGAGACAGTTTGAATCACTGATGATGATGATGATGACACTTGGAATTTTATTTTACTTTGAGCTGGATGTTTATATGTCCAGTCCATCGAAACCCCCCCCCCCCTCAAAGATTCACTTAATTCACCTGATCTGACATAATTTATTGTCTCTTAAATATTTCAAATACTAAATTACACATCATACACAAGTATTATTTTTACATTTTCAAATTTGGGAAAAAGCTTCTGACTGAGCATGTTTTATACACATCTGTACATTTACCTCCTGTCACATGTCTGGCCTCCATGCCTCCCACGCTGACAGAGACCTTGCTGCTCTTCTCCTCCCGAGGTTCAACTTTCACGACACCCTGCAGCAGCCTGACGTTGGCGCTATCTACGTAGCCGCTGCTGTAGTAGTACACACCAGGCACGGTGAAACGGTGGCCGAAAAACCCTGAGAGGATCGAGAGAAAGAGAGGGTGTGTCTAAATTTGTGACATTATTATTATTATATAGCATACTTGGACATGGTGCGTGCATTTATCTTGTTCTGTCTCTCTCATGCATGTTGAAAGATGTGACACATCACATGGCGCACATCAAGTTCTTCATGTGCCTTCATGTGTCTTGTTTATCACGCCATCGATCGCAAAAGGAAAAATCCTCCACCCTGTTGTTTGGTACTTGATTTTTTCTCACAGTATTTTTGTGGATAAATAGACAAATGTAGACAAAGTGAAATTAAGTTGAGATATTTTATGAGCACCTATAGCAGAAGAACTCAACAATCATCAACAGCAAAGAGAGAAAAGGCCAGTGAAGAGGCAGAAGGAGCCATTTTCTACTAAGAATAGGACAAACATGGACCACAATTCAATGCAAGAAAATGATGAGCTTCAATTATAGCTTTACTATAATTACTATTTCCATTCTTCACTCTGTTCATGCAAAGAGCCAGAACAAGATTTTCACACCTGTTTGAGATCTCTAACCAAAGCAAAGTATAAAGATGGGAAAAAGAAGCTTTTGAATATGCTGCCCTCTTCACCTGAACATATAAAGAAGGACTTGAAATTGTCAGAGGTTATTATTTTTTAATTTGTTTGGATGGTTTTCAAAAACCCAAATACTTATGTGCGATATGTGCACCGTAACTGAAAATGATTAGAACTGTGCAGTTTTTTCTCAGCCTGTTTATGTTGTTTGCAATGTATTTTTTATTATTACACTGATTCTATGCTGCATGAGTTCTTGCTGGAAAAAGGGATTTTAATAACACAATCTCACTTCTATCTTATTAAATAAAGGAAAAGTGAAAGAACATGACACAATCCTGCATCAAAAGATGCATGAAAGAGTATGTAAGGGTGGGTTTTCCTTTATTGGGAATAAAGTGCAATAACAAAGAGGAAAAAAGGGCTTTTTTATAGTAAACGTGAATCATTTCATCATCATTTCTGTTGAGGGATGGGATTCTGTTCTACCTTTAGCGGTCTTGGTGTCTCCACTGGTGAATGGTCCTCCTTCATAGGTGGTGCCACTTGGGCTGGAAACACTAAAAACCTGGTACCCGACTTTCTGGAAGGCTGGTGCCTCCCAACGCCACATTACTGTATCTCCAACAAACACTGTCAGTGAGGCAGGACTCCATGCATACCCCTGGCCATAAGCTGGACAACACAGACAGTCATGAAGTTAGATAGTAAGTCATGTATACATACAGTACAAACAGAATACACAGACACTGATGAATAAACCCATACAGGAGACATTTCCTTGTTACATGTAATTTAAATACTTGGAAGTCCCCTTCGAAATATGGTTAATCATGCAAAGAAATGAGGTCAAACTGGTTTTTAAACACTTCGTCTTTGAAACAGTTTCTAGGTGCAGTCACATTTCTGCTACAGGTGACAGTTTCCTTGCTTGCGGCAGTTTTCTGTAAATTAACCCTGTTTCTGTTGTAGCTTGCTGAGATTTAGCTTGACATCTGGACAAAGGATGGAAACGTAAACCTACTGCGGTGGGATCCCTGGTTGGTGACGGTGTGGGTCTTCTCCTCCGACTTTACAACACACAGCAGTTCATTCTCCGAGGCGGACTCCACTTCACACTCAGCCCCTCCTGTCACAAAACATGTGTGAGATCATGTAGGTAACCTGATGCAGTCGTACTATAATATCACTTTTCCATATTTGCATCTAGTTCCATTATTGTAAATGACCACCAGCCGGCAGCCAACATATCAAATTTTGGATTTGTTCAGAAAGCGTTTCCTCTCAACCATCACTCTGTTATCTAATTCCACTGAGAAAAATCTAATTGGCTAGTAACACAAACATTTTTGAATACTTAGATTTAATATAACCTCTGTATTAATTACATTTTCATGTTGCTTACCAACAGAGACTTTGTTGTCAGAGGTGTTGTTGCTGAAACCAGATCCAGAAACAGTCAGCTTGGTTCCTCCCATTAGAGAGCCAAACATGGGGGAGATACTGTGGATTTCCAGGATGTATTCAATGGTGGCGTTCACACCGCTGCCATGAAACAAAGAAGTATATAAAAGAGTCACATAAAGTTAAAAATGGATCAGTTTTAATTCTTGAATATAAATAAATATCAAGGTAGTTTTTTTCAACATGATGTGTAAAACAAGACTAAGAAGCTAGAAGCTCTGTGAGGCTGTATCTCACTTTGAGCTAAATGCTAACCATGTTCACCATCATAATTTAGCGTGTTAGAATGCTAACATCTGCTAAGTCTGACCTAATGATGGATCACCAAACTTATTAGGGCACATTGAAACCATGATTATTTGCAAACTTTTGTGCCAATCTTTCTTGTACATGTTGAAATATTTCAAGTGACTTGTGGTTTCTGCAATGTGCACCAAGTTAAATTGAATTAAACATTTAAAGATCATCTTTTAAAAACCTATGTATATATATCTGTTTCAAAGGCCAAAGTATGACAGTATAATACATGGGATGATACAGCCTAGAATTATTTATTATTATCACATTTTTTCAGTACTTCCCCGCAGCATATATAGCATATAGCAATAACTTCTAATGATATGAATACTTAAATTAATGCAACAAGAACCAAGATAAGCTGCAGAAGAAGGATGGATGAATAAACTAATTAAAACTGATGAATTATATATTCATCTAATTATATATTATATTATATTATAATATAGTTTTTGCCAAAATTATCACATGCCCATTATGATCAGGTGAGCATCCTCATTACTGTAGCTATCAGTAGTGACAGTGTTTGCTGCAGGTCTAATGGTGCTGACTGAAACTTCAAAAGGTGTTTAATGTCTCCTGACAGCCTGTGATTAGATACAAGCGCTATTATAACTAACATTACTGCCTACAGCAGGTTAAAGGAGGGTAGGGCAGGTAAATGACATTTAAGACTTTTTAACACCCTCTGAGGCCTTTATTGAGGAAACGACATTTGACTTTTCAACACCTGCAGACACCACGAATTAGGACCAAAGTCATTAGGATTTATCCTCTGTAGACCATTTATGTCTGTATAAAATGTCACGATATCATGATAATGATATATATATATATCTTTTACTGTCTTATATGTTTTTATATGTTTTTATATATGTAACATCTTATTTTATGTTTTATCTTTTTTGTTTTATATATGTAATGTTCATGTAATATATTCATTATGTATGATCTTTACTTGTTTTTAAGCACACTGAGTTTACGCTTGCCGTATGAAATGTGCTATATAAACAAATTTGACTTGACTTGACTTGACAGCAATCCATCCAATAGTTGTTGAGATATTTAAAGACCAAAGCAGTGGACCGACTGAACAACAATGCAATCTCTGGAGCCACGTCGCTAGCTGAAAACTATGTAATCTACCAAATCTAACACAACATGTAGCATGTAAGAAAAGATTTCTAAACCCATGTAACAGCTAGCGATACTATCAGCACTCTTTCAGAAGGTATCCTACGAAATAGTTGTTGTCCTTGAGACTATTGCGTAATCACTCAGTGTGGGAGTATCTTTCACAGTAGCTGTACCTTGTCTGGGGGTAGCCATTGTTTCCAACCTGCACGTCCACCTTGTACAGGCCGGGTGGCAGCACGGGGAGAAGACAGGTGATGCTCGTCGCCGTCCACTGCACGGTGACACATTCCTTCCTGCCTACGAACACGGCGCTGTCGTTGTCTTGAGCACCGAGGTTTGAACCCTGGATGGTGAGAACGCGATGTCCTACACAAAAGAAGATCAAATTTTTACCATGAACATGTTTTCCATGAAGGCGCTACTGTCACTCAAGCGCCAAGGTAATTAACACTTGTCAGCCGGTTAATGCTGCAGCTTTATTTTTTACAAAGTGCCGCTGATTGTTCTGCAGGTTACTAGGTATTCGTGTTGTATGGATGCTTCCAAATCAATGACTATAATTATATGGTTGACATGTTAAGTCTCTTCTGCTCAGATTCTCAAGGTTTACCAAGGGCAAAAAACAGAGAAAACCTGTGAGTCAACATTATGAATACTAATACGGTGAGAATGATAACAAAAGGTTTCTACACACTTCTTTAAGCTCCTGATGACACCAGAGTCACATTGAGCTTTGAACAGGAACAACTAAATAAAAACAACACTGCGCTATTCCTCTTCCCTTCAGGCACATATACTTAGATTGATACCTCTCCTCAGAAGGGCATTTCAGGTATTTCATAAATTCACACACCCTCGGCCTCAATTGGTCTATTAGTTGTAATTGTATTCTGGCGAATTTTTTTTTAATGGCTTTTAGTAACCTGTTACACTGTACAACTGGTTTTATAACATTAGAAATGGCACGCTAATCTTGTCGACAATTACAAGAGACATAGCATTTTATTTCTTTTAACTATTGTCTTCATAGAACTGATTCACTGATGACAAATGTTTTATGCTTGTGGATTACTGAGTGATTTGTTTTGTGAGAGAAAAGGACTGTAGGTATTGAAATGTCATGATGCTCGGCATTGAAACACAAAGAATAAACATTATATCCTATTATTTCCATGAACAAAGGACATGTAGACTCACTAGACAGATGTCTATGTTGATGTCTATTGACCTTTAAAGATAAAAGTTATCCTCCCCATTAAACCTGACTCTTCGTTTAAGCATATCAAAGAACATAATACAAGCGCTCCTCTGGGTTTACCCCACTTTAATATAATGACTCTGCCTCATCGAATGGTTATTGAATGCAGGAACACAATTCATAAAAGTCCCATTTAGAGCAAAAAAAAAAAAAGACTCTCAACTCACCAATCACAGTGGTCGTCTGGGGACTCAGGTCTGAGATCTGGGGTGTTAGGTTAGTATCGTAGGTAAAGGAGCTGCTTGCTGTCTGACTCATGTTTCCCACCATTACTGTGACCGTCTGTGACCCTGCAGTTCCCTGAAATAAGTAAAAAGTGCATGTATCAATTATAAAATTAGCAAAAGAAGTCCAATAAAAGTAAATGACAAGAGCTGGGACTCTTTGGAGAACTTGAAAATATAGGACAAGTTATCTAGCCATGCTCCAAATGTGTTAAAGCAGCCGTCAAACATATAATTTACTAATTTTTTTAAGTATCAACATTAGTAAAACAAATGACTTAAGCATGTTAATCTGCAGCTGCAGCTGTGCAGGAAAATAATGTGCATTGGAAGTGTGTTTATCAGTCTGTACACTTACTGCTGGTGTTCTGCATTTCAGCTCAGTGTCACTTGCGTGAACCACTGTGCACTCCTCACTGCCGACAGTAACTCTGGTGTTCTCACTGAAGCCGAAGCCCGTCACTGTCAGCAGTGTGCCTCCTGTGAAAAAAAGATAAAAATAAGATGTATAAATGTTTGGGTTGACATTTTGTTCATGGAGAAAGTGGTTTTGCCAATGATTTTGTGATATTATCATGGGTTGAGGTTCTAGTTTGGGTACATCAGGTCTTTATAGTTGTCACACTGTATGTTTTGTAATGACTTACCCGCCACGCTTCCAGACACCGGAGAGAAAGAGGAAACGATGAGCTGGTAGGTGAAGTGGAGGATGCTGTCGCCTACAAAGCGTGAATTACCCAGAGAGGGGAAGCTGACTGACACCGGGTAAGTACCAGCGCTGGAGCTGCCCAGTCTGCACACCTGGGTGGTAGCTGAAATATTATTAACAAAATCTGGTTAGTCTCCTTCCATTAGAAAAAAACACAGCTGAATTATTTAACAACAAACTAGAGTATTCACTTCTCCAAACATCTTCTACTTACCGGTGATCTGTTCAACATGGCACTTTGCCTTTCCCACCATGATGGAGGCATTTTCACTGCTGAAGCCAGTACCAGTAACAGTCAAAAGAGTCCCCAGTCCATTAGATCCTAAAAAAGTCAGAGATACTTAATAACAGATACAACAATCATCATCTCTGATGTTTTACATGTAGCATATATGAGTTCTAAATGTTGAGATGTGAAGACAGTGAACTAAAACTTATCAATATTTATTTGATTTATTCAGAACTTGAAAAGTAGATGTTTTGCAACTGGTAACAAGAGGATAAAATCCAGGTGACTGAGTCTTGAGTATAATAATAAAGAGCTTTAAATATTACAAGGCTGACGTGTCAGTGTTAGTCATTGTGCCCTTTGACTTCAAAGAAGACTTTTTACTTTTACTTTTTGTTTACTAGGCAAAGACACACTCCAGATCTTTTCTTCTTTTAAGTTCTATAACTGGTATTGAATATTTTACACTATAGAATAATTAATTGTTTTTGACTCTGAACCCCTTTTTGATTATTCACTCTCAAGTTTTACACTCACAACAGCACCCGTTTGATTTGATTTAGAAGACATAAAATTGCATATTTATTGCATATATTGCATATTTTACAGCTCCCAAAGATTTATCAAGCACTAATAATGCTATATGATGAATGAACAAATAATATTTCAGAGGGACACCTTGAGATGGGCTGATTCCAGTCACAACTGGTGTCTTCTCCTCGGACCATTCAAAGCCACAGTCACCAGAACACTTTGAGGGAATGCCATTGATGTAAACCTCCACCTGCAAACAGCATCACCAGACATCTCATCAAAAATGTTCAAGACAAAGTTTCACAACATAGAAATGACACACTGGGTTGTTTTAGCATGTGAACTTGCTGCTACAAGAGTCATAACAATAGAACAATGGAGGACTGTGACTGTCAGTCACTGCAGTAACTGCGGTGATACAAAGCAGTTATTTAGTAGCATGCAAAGAAATTAATTAAATTGTGCCTGGAGGCAGCGCTATGCAACAACGCAGACAAAAATAGTACTCGCTCAACAGAATACACTAAGTAAGCAAACACATCAAGTAATCAGCGGTAGCTACAACAGAAAGCTGATAGGATGATAATGCTGAAACTGAAAACCACATGTGCCGGAGGGTTTTTGAATCAGTTGTACCTGTGGTTTCGTTTCCCAGACACGGAGGAAATCTCCTGTCAGGCTGCGCATCAGCAGTCCTCCCTTTTTCCTCTCCTTGACGAAAGCATGGACGTTGTTGCCAACAAGTGAAGAACCATTGACCTGCAATGAAATTGAATCACAGATCAGGACCGGCCTGCTGTTCTCTCTACACCTCTGTAGAAACTTTAATCTTTGGAACAGAAGACATTCAGTGTGAAAAAATAAGATTATTAGAGCTACAACTGACACTGTGGTAACTATACTACTACTATCACTGCTACTGCCATTATTGGTATTAGTTTAGTTTTATTTTGCACTTATACAGACAAAACTTAAGTAAAACAGATGCAACAGGAAAAGCAAAGAAGTTATAGGCTTATACATTGGACCTCTCCCCAAAATAAGAATAAAAAAACATGAATTGGTAAAATAAAATAGAAACAAATACAGACAAAAATGAAATAAGAAAAACAAAGAGACGGAAAAATAAACAGAGCAATGCAACACCAATCAGCTGACAATAATGAATATTGTCTAAATTAATTAGACATCATGAAATAATGTGATGACTTTTTTTAAAACTTATTTTGCACCAATGGCAAGCTCTTAATAATATGCATCACAATATCTCAGGGAACAAAGCCATGTCTGGTTTAACAAAAAGGAAGGTGAAGATGGTCAACGTGTCTGGTTTTATGAGAAGTAGTTTTTTACATTTAAAGGATTTATTACATGATAAGATAGAAAGTGACGACTTCTGCTAATATTATCTTGAGTTCTGAAAATAATTTGTAAAAAAAACTAAAAAAATAAAGCAAAGATGAAAATGGAGTCTGACCTGCATCAGAGGCTGGTCTCCGGGTTTTGTAAGCCACTCGACCCTCCACTTGGGAAGTCTGCAGCTTCCCGGCTTTGTAACTCTGACCTGGCCCATCCCCGCGATTCCCTCCAGAGCGTACTTCAGGTCCTCCTCGCTGATGTCCACCGGCAGACCTGAGAACAAGCACCGGTCGTGTTAGACACCTCTCTGCAGAAGCAGCTGCGTTGTATGTTGTACTGCTTGAATGCACATAGAAGTGTACTGATGTGGATATATGGAGTGATATGTGTTCACTACATCTTTCACTGTCCCTCTGCAGTATCTCTGAGGTCCTGTGGTCCATGTGCTCAAATACAGAAGATGTTAGTATGTTTTTGCACCAATAACATCACAAACAGAAAATTCCTAAATAGGGCGATTTCCTTCCATTCAGAGCAGAGCATTATGCATCTCTCAAACAACTTGTTTACTTAACTGTTTATACGTATACTGTCCATTTTTATCATATTAGAGTTAAGATTTTCCTTAAAATGTCTGTGTTTTACTACATTGTCATTCATTATTTGTTTATACACCAGCATACACTTAAGTCTGGCCACACTAGGAGTTATAGTTCTTGTCAAATATAGTAATAAACACTTATCATATACATATCAGCCAATAACTACATTATAGTGTGTTATAAACCATTTATTATTAAAGTATTATTGATGGTCATGGTGTGATCATTTTAAAGTGCAGGAGACATGAGAGATATTTCTACTTTAACAATTTCTAAAATAAATTTCTTAAATAATTTTGGAAAAGAATCAACACCTGAAAGTCAAAGCACTTGGTTCAAGTGTCATTATTTTGTCATCTGTGAACTAAAGAAGCCTCCTTCACACTAACCAGAGCCAACATCTATTAAATCAATGCTAAAGCTCTCTCTGTCTTTGTTTTGTGTACAATAAATTTTGACAGTAGCTTGTATGAGGAGTGACTGAGAGGAAGTCAATGAGCCTTGGAAACTTTCCCAAACAGCTTGTTCATACCATATATCTTTAATGTTAGCTTATAAATCACTGTTAATGGCAACACACATAGCAGAACAAGTCAGCAGTCAATCTTGAGTCACAAGGAGCTTAACCTTTTGGGTGATCCTATCTGCGCTTACGGCCAGGAAAGGTATAGTTATTGCAATGCAAATGCTCCCGTGAACTACCTTCAACACGGTCTCCGTAAATCTCCACATCAAAGGTGCCGTTCAGGGGAGGTGTGGCTTTATGGGGGCGAGTGATGGTAACGGTGGCTGCTCCTTCCCTGAACTCAGCCATGTCCTCGCTGCTGTTGGACATCTTTGGAAGACGAGTGGAGAGATAATAGGATTAGACAGATGCTGAGGACACACTACTCAGACATTGTTTTCACATGAACAATGAGTGTTCTCTAAACCCTATGATGTGTCTAGTTTTACACAATCATAAGTCTAGGATGAAGCAACCTGCATTTTTCCCAACTGATATCCTTGATTATTTGGTCTCCCAGCTTTTATGCTTTTTTTGTGTTTTATTCATATACAGTAAATATAATCTACATAGAAGTCTTTGCCAGTAGAATAGCTTTACAAGCGATAAGATTGTCAGATATAAGTGAAACACGTGTTACAACAGACACTTCACCCTGCAGTTAAACATTTCCATGCCAGCCCCTACAGTCACTGCTCCAAACCTAATCTGTTAAGCAAATGATGCCTGCACAGCGTGCTGAGGCACGAGACACATAGAGGATCATTCTGGCGCCTCTCTGTACTGTAAGTTCCATCACATGGCCGTGGGCTACAGAACATTTCCTCTGTTTTTATGAGTCACACATCTGACACAGCACTGTTCCTTTTATTTACAGCTGGTTGCCCGGGTGGAAATCTTTGCAAAGAACCCTTATCAGGACACAGTGGCTCTGGGTTAGTACTGTTGCATCATAGCAGAGGGACTTGGGTTTGGTTTCTGGCCCAAAAACTTTCTTTGAATGGATTTTATGGTGTAAACAGACTCACAGGTTAGTCTCTAAACACTTCGCTCATAGAGACTGAGGACAATCTCCCAGCTTTTAAACTGGGTGGAAACAATAAGAGGGTTTTAAAAAAAATGCTGCATTGCAGAACCAATCCAAAGTCTTTAGGGCGGCCCTTCACATCGGGGCGGTGACATGCAGTTCACTACGGAGGAGAATCGGGGGGGAGAGCCTCATTTCCGGTAAGGCGTTTCCTTGACAAAATGTAAGGGGTGTAGATTTGTTAGAAGCCGTTCTCGCTACCATTCAAGCAATTAGCGTGCATTTAGAAATCCCCACACGTCAGTAGGCGGTCTGGTATGTGTGGTGTTGTGAGACTATGGTCCAATAGACTCTGATTGTAGTGAAGTGAATGGAAAAGCCCCACCTTCTCATGCACGACGCAAAATCAACACTCAACAAGTTGGATCTCAATAGTTTCGCTACCACTAAATTTTGAAATCTCATTAAGAAACCATTGAGGCTTCAGGAGAGATGTCTGTGTTTTAGGGAGTGTCTGATTAACTAACGTGTGGTTGCTACTTGTTTTCTTCACTTCTGCTGCTACACCCTCCACCCCTGTAATTTCCTGCAGTCAACACAGCTGCCCCAAGGGAGGAATATGTAGGTTAAAACGAACAATGTCCTTAGTCTTTAATATCACATTGTTACAGAAATTCAATGAATCAGTTACCTGCATGAAGCCAACGTCTAGAAGTGGGAACCCAAAGGCACAGTCCACTGGTGTGGCATTGATCTCATAGCTGATCTTTGAAGGAGTTGATGTGTCTTTGCTAACAGAGAACGCCTTGAAGGATCGGCCAGAGCTTTCAAAAGGTGGGGGCCTCCTCTTGTGGGGAACAGCTGTGAGAAACAACACAGATCAATACAGTAAATTAGTTAACATTCAAGTCTTGGTAATAGTGACCAACATCTGAACAGTCCTACCTTTACACATCAATATCAAGTTTAATATGTAAAAAGATGTTCACATTCTCCAAAAAATCTATAGTTTTTTGCACAAACCGTCCCCCCAAAACATCAGAATATTGTCTGATTGTGCTTAATGATGCTAAATGTATTTGCAATTGTAAATGTTACATGTTGTTTGTTGCATGTTTTTTCTTAATCTTAGCAGCACTTCTGAATAACAACTGGCTTTGATATTAAGCGCTCCACCCAAAACCAAAACTAGTATCGAGCTGCGTACCATTTTCATCATTTGTGGTGGGATTCTTTCCGATGTGAACGGCATCTACGTAGAAATCTGCATCGGAGTCGTCTTTGTAGAGGTAAAACTCCAGAAGATTGTAATTGCTGCCGATGTATTCTGTCTGTGAGAGAGAAGTCTTGAGGTCCATGCATTTGTAACTCCACCTGTGAAGAAATAATCACATTTATGTGCTGCAATGTTGTTGAGAAACAGCGACATGTTATCAGTCTTTGCATATATTGTATACCTCACTATTACACATTAAGCACACTTGTGTACAATACTGTGTAATATAGCTTATTATTTCAATTTGTTTAAGAGTTTGTTCTCTACTTACTGTTTACTTTTTTGCGTATGTAAATAGATTTAATTACATTTTTATTTTTGAGTAATTTTCCCCATTTCTTTATTGTTATTCCCCTTCTTTCTCAATCCCTTTTTGTAATGTAATGATAATAATAAACTTAAGTTCTATAGCATAATTAAAATGCGACACAAGGTGCTTCACATAAAAGAAAAGAAATATTATGTTAATAATAAAACTGTAAAATCAGGATAAATACAATAAAACAGGATAAAGTTAAATTAAATAAACAGGATAAGACAAGATAAAATAAGGTAAAAACACAAAGCAACGCTAAAAATATGTGTCTTAAGATTTCATTTAAAGTTTTGGCAGGTTTAGAGTCCCTTAAACCCCGAGGCGGACAACAAAAACAACAACTGTAACATCTAATTTTCCACTGGAGTTCGATTAAGTGTTTAAAAAATACCATTTATTTATTTTATCTTGTCTCATATAAATGAAAAAATCTTCATGGTTTTTACTGACTTGTGGCCTTTAGTGAACAGAGTGTTGATCTTTGCGGTCTGAGTCTTGGTTTGACCTCCACTGTTGCGGTAAGTGAACTTCATTCCAATTTCATCCTTCAACATTCCCTTGTACGCAAAGCAAAGCTGGAAAGAAAGGAATAAAGATGATGACGAAAACGAACAGATTGGGTCCAAACAAGTATGTTTCAGTACATTTATAAATTACTTTCTGAACTGCATCCATTTGTGTATTTGCAACATAAATTCTGGTCCAGCTGTTTGACTCAAACAACAATAAATAAAGCCAAGTTTGTGTTTTACCGTGGGATGCTGGTCCAAGGAAACTGTTCCGTAGGCGCCACCGGTCTTTCTGGTGTAGCTGCTCTTGAAAAGAACCTCGGCGTTCTTTAGTGACCACAGGCCACAGAAACCTGAGTTTTTCACGGGAGTCCCTTCCTCAGTATTATCGAACTGGTGAACGCAAGAAATGAGAAAACTGTGAAAATCCAAAATCAGATGCTCTCCAAAGATTTAAGGTCTGTGCGCTAGTATATAAAGCAAATAATTGTTGAAAATTAAGGAGAAAGTATTTAATATTTCAATGTAGGAACTCAACAAAGTGCTGGAAACATCTCTCTATTACTGACTCATTTTTTTAACATATTTTTTTGTGCATTTTTGTGAAAATATGATGGATTTTTTTTGTCCTCACTGACCTGAGAGTTGTCATCTTCAAAGTCTTTGAAGTATTTCACATCAGTTCCTTCAGTGCTCAGAATCTCATCGGGACACTCAGCTGTCATCATGTCCTCCAGAGCCGACTGAACCTGTTCACAATCACACAAGCTGCTTGTTAAATTCGATTCTCCTTCTACTTCACTGCAGAAGCTACAAGATTTGCAATGAGTTTGTTCCAAAACTAGAAATTCTGTCATTTTCTTAAGACCTTTGTTTGCAGGACTGCTTTGGATTTAGGTTAAACATTTAAAACATTATCTTGTGGATATCTGAGCACATAGAGAGTCAGGAACTGCAATTTTCACACAACAGACCTCAGACACAGTTGCATTGAAGGCGATGGGCTTTGTAGGGATTCCCCCCAAGAGCAGAGTGAAAGTCTCCATGTTGCTTTTCCCCTTGGTAACCTCCACAACGGTGACATTGGTGTCGGAGCCAAAAACCTCAGAGTGGAGAGGTTTGAAATCACCTGCAGTCAAAAAAAAAAGAAAGATAATCCATTAATTTGTTGCAACTGTTGTGCACTTTGTTTACAAGTTCTGCATCTATAAAATCTGAATTTGAGGATGAAGACAAGTTGATACTGAAGTCAGTTTACACGTGACTCAAGTGCAACATCCATAGACTTCCCAAAACTCCCAAAACTCCCTGACTTGTTTCTCCGTCTCTTCTCACCTCTGTCAGACTCGAATGTGACTGTGAAGTGATGCCCTTGATCGTCGTCCTGTTTGGTCACTTGGACTGTGTCGGGTTTGATGGACCAAAGGCTGTTCAAGGCTGCTTCCACTACTGCTGCCGAGGCGCTCACAGGGATCGGTCCTGAAGGCGACAAAGACAAAGCTCATCAACAAAACATGTGAGCAGCAGTGTCAGTTTGCCCAAAATGTATGCACTCATAGTATTTTAGGGAAATTAACTAATTAAACAATGTGAACTTATCTGACTAGTCAATAAACATATAATCAGTAAATTTTCTTTATTTTTGTTATTATTTTTGCAGTCCAATACTCTCCACATTACCAGTGTTTGCGTCTCCGTAGCCCAGGCTGAAGAAGGTGCTCCCACACTGATGGCTGGCACAGCTGCTGCTGACGGTCACTCTCTGCACTTCTTGGACTCGGGTGGCGTTTGTGGGCCACGACTCAAAGGTAACCACCTGGGTGACAGTAAGTATGAGCTCAGGTGAGACACAAAGGCAGTGATGGGGTATATGGTGAATCATACAAGATCTTTTAAGATTAGGAGAAGAATCCATCCACAGTTTTTTATCATTAACCTCTGCTTTTTGACACATTCCAGGACTTATTTTTTGTTATAAAGTGTTTGACTTTTTGTTGTATCCCCTTTCCCTCAACCTGCTACATTTACTTGTACCTCAGTTACTCATTTGCTACTGAACATTGGCAAAAATGACAACTTTGAAGAACAGATGTGAGTAAAAAATGTATTTTATAACATGCTAGAATTGTAACAACAGAAAAACAAGAATATTTCCAGTTGAGAAAACTTAAAATGCAAATATGTTTCTGGCTTTATCACTGTGACTACAGACTTTGCTATCACTGCCCCGTAAAACTGAACTAGAAAGTCAGAAAGAAAACTTTTTTGAGGACTAACAGAAACCTAATGTTTATGCTAAATTGTTATAAGCTTGGCTGCTTTTTAACAGTTTTGAAATGTTTTAAGATGTATGCAGAAGAGTATACAAATTAATGTCAGACAGTTTATTGTTAAGCAATGACAAATGAGTTAGATGAGAAGAAGAAGATATTGTGTAATATGCTATATTTAACAAAATAAAACTACAGTTTAGCCACCACATACCTGTTCTTCATCATACACTTCATAGTCCGCCACGATAGTCTGCATTTCATTGACAGCATCGTCTGTCTGGTCTTTGGTGAAAGTGGTGTCCCCGCGGAACAAACCCATTCTGATACCAGCTTTGCCGCCGTATTCTTGATGCAGAATTTCCATGTAGTAGCTGCAGAAAAAAAATAGCTTTTAAATCATTTTCAATGAAACTGTAAGTTCACAGTTATAGTTAATATATTATACTATTACTTACGCTTTTCCTTTCTCAAAAGACATTACTTCAGTCTTCTGTGAATCCAGGTGTGTGATGTCAGAGACGTAATACGGCTGGTAAGCAACTTTAACCTGAAGTGAAGGTGGTGAAAAAATATGTTAAATGCAGGAAAGAAAAGATTTACAAAATAATATATTCAACATTAATATGTTAGGTTACCTTTAATTGTTTAAAATGGAAACATGACTTTGATATTGTACCATCAGCTATTTACAGTAGGTCTTATTATTCTGTACTAAACTTTGTGTTCATACCTTATCTTCTGGGCGGCTGGTGTTGCTGAGGTAGAGTTCACATCGGTCGTCACACTGGAGGTAAATCCTGTAGTTGCCGCTGTCTGGAGGGACAAAGAAGCCTCTGGATCTTGTAGAAAAACTATCCAATTCATGATCGAAGTCGTAGGGCATGTGGTCGACCCACTGTGACCAGTATCCAGTCGTGTTATCATTGTAGCTCCAAATGTCAGTCAGGGCACGGGGTCTTGTGTCGTTCCACACCTCCATCTTCAAGCCTCTGCCACCTGGGTTTAGATAAAGAAGTTCATGTGATATAATGTCCTCAAAAAAATTGAAAAGTCTCTGCACACCTGAATATGTGAAAGGTGCGTTGGAGGAAAGTACAACTTGAATAAAAATAAGAAAAGTCTCACTTAGTGCTGGAATGTTTAGTAGTTTTTCTCATTTTTACTCAACATGTGATATAATGGCAATATGGGAAAATCATGTAACAAATTGAGATTAGAAGATGATAGAAAATAGAAAAATTGTGTTTCAGAATTAGAACAGAAACAATAAAACAACAATCGTCAAACTATTTTTACAATCAATTAACCATTTCAGTGATTTTTTAAACAAAAATGCTAAACATTAACCACTTCTAGCTGCTCAGTTGTGAGAGTTTGTTGCTTTTCTTGGGTATATATGATAGTAAATCAAATATCTTTGGGTTTTGGACTCTTAGTCGCACAAAACCAGCAATTTGAAAATGTCACATTGGACCCTGGAGGATCATAATGGGCATTTTCCACTATTTTCTGACATTTTATAAATCAGATTATCAATTTATCGACTGAGAAAATAATCAGCAGATTAATTAATAATGAAAATAATCAGAATTCATTATTCAACAGATGAGTGCTAAACTGTAATGCTCTCATACACAGTATAAACAGCTGAACCCTAACATACATTCACAGATTATAACACTTTTTTTTGCTTCTTTGGCTTAAAAGAGACTCAACAAATTCAAATCAAAATCCACTTAAATTATTTTTTGCTAAAGCCAAGAATGCAATTTTAATACCAGCTTGGTTGGACACTATTTTACAAGTTGCATACTTTAAATAAAAATCTTTGAATCACATGGAGCAGTTGGGAAATCATTGATGAAATAACATGAAAAGCAACAGCTGATCTCTTCTTTTAATGCTAAAAAATTCTTATACAAAAATGTTGCAGAAATTAAAGGCTGGTGGCAGTATCTGCCGATGACGTCAGCTATAATCAGAGGAATTTTGCATGATGCATGATTAGATATATGTTTCTTTGTCACAGTGACATAGCAAATTATCTTGTCACAGTACACAGCACATCAAAGTCTCCGCGGAGTCTTGATGAATAATGATGAGAGACAGGAAGAGCGATATGCTACATCCTCAAAACAAGAGCTTTGCTGACGAGTGGAGGGACGGATGCTTTAAATTCTTTCACTGATTAATATGTTAACTGATGCTGCATGTATTGTGCAGATAATGACACGGTGCAAAATAAAGCAACAGGGTGGATCAAGATAAGTGTCGCCTGCATCACATCAAAGGACAAAGACAGAAGCAGAGGGGTGTTCTCACCTGGGTAAAGTGTCATGTTGACGTTCGTCTGGTGCTCGGCGGTCCTGCATGTGATTTTGTCATCGGACACGCTCTGGATTTTACAAGGCAGGCCTGAAGAAAATCAAGTATCAGTGATTGAAAGTTCGTCTTAGCTCACAGTAACTTTCCACTGACATAAAACCGAAGGCTACACTTAAACAAATAAGTGAAACTTCTGTTGCTATTTATTCACCTTCAGTTGAAAACACAGTGGTAGTTTGTAGGAACTTTTTCTTACACATTTCAAAGAACTTTCAGCTGACACGAAGAAGAGTTCTCGTATCATTTTCTTACAATTTATTTGATTCAATGTAAATACAATGTACAAAAAAGTTAATTATGTACCTTAGTTGCACAAACAACAAGTATTCTTCCTCCAACTAACTAACACTTTACTCCACCTGTTTTCAGTCTTATTTAATTATTTACTGAAACGTCCTCATTTCATCACATATTTGTGACATTTTGTGTCTCAATTCACTTAATGACTACTTGTTACGGTTTATCTATATCTATTTGTATTAAGTAGATACTCATAATTGATATAGTATTATAGTTTTTTTCAGGATTACCTCTCTATACTTTGCATCATTTTTTACATGTTTTTGCTGTTGTGACTTCAGTTTCCCTGCGTGGCATCAATTAAGTTTATCTGATCTTAGTTAATATTATTTTGTTGAGGTTGGCAGATTAAAAATGAAACAGGAAGATAAATTCTGTGAGCTCTGTGATCTGGTGGAAGTGGAAGATGAGTTTTTATTTTCCTCTGTATTGTACATTCAGAAGTTTCAAACTGTCATGAAATGGTTCATAAACGTTAAAAATTCAGGTGTAAAGATGATCAAAAAATTTCTCTAAAGCTTGTAAAAGAGGACGATGCGGACAATTACTAAAGAGGAATATACAATTACTATATTCGCTTACATGACTGTTATTTCTGGTGTCTTTAAACCCTTTTAGTTCATCAATCATTTTCTTTACAATGTCAAAAAACAGGTTCAGCAGAAGTGCTGATCTTCGCTGTCAAACATGTGCTATAGCTTAAAGTCAACAACATGTTAAATGACTCATGAAAACCTATGAAATACAGTGTACCATATCGTTTGTCACGGTCCGTTGTGTCTCTAAGCTTTCGGAAGATTCTTCCCTCCACTGTGTGACATCTCTATGGTTTTCTTTTGTTTTGAAGTATGCACACATTTTGTTGTGTTGAAAAGGATTATCACCATTGCATGTCTCGAGGTCCCCATCAATGTCTTTTGTAGAGTTTTGTTTGGTGGAGACACACGACATTCATCTATTCATGCTGAACACTTTGTACTATGGGAACACATTGTCAGCACATTCATCCTGGTATCCGAAACTGGCTTTAAATGTTGAGTTTTTTTTTAGTAAGTTTCCACTGTGGTGGTGATAATTACCTGCGACGAGGACACGTGCTGGGTAATCGGTTTGGTCAAAGAAGCGGCCATGGATGGTTAGAAGTGTTCCACCCATGACGCTACCCACTGACGGTGAGACTCCAGTCACCTCTGAGCAAGAAAAACAAACATTTCACTGTAACAACAATAAATACTAGAGATGAACTTTATGAAAACATCCATGTTCTTTTGCTTAACATACCTGCAAAGGTCTGAAACATGGAGAGCTTGCCCAAAGATGAAACCCGGAACAGTTTCTTCTCTGGTAAACTCCTAAAAAATTTAAATAAATGACTTAATATAATTACAGTTGTTCATACAGAAACATCATTGCTGAGTGAAATAATTTATCTGAAAGAAGTCAAATCATCAGGAGCTGTTTCTAGATTAATATCTATGCAATTATTAGTTTATCTGCGTTTTCAAAGGTTGAATATACTCAGTGGTTAGAGAATTTTCTGAAACAATAATGGTGTGTGTGTGCAAATCTTAAATTGAAGCTGAGATAGGAATTGACGCAATTAGAGTTAGTGTGTGACGGTTTTTTTGCTTTACCTTCCAAATTCACTATCAAGAATGTAACTCAGGTTGTGATGCCCTGTTGGAACAAAAACATAATTATTAGTCAACAGTTTGGAAAAGGTTGTTTTTTTTCAGCAGCTTTAGTAATAAACCAAACCAGCTTACCAACATATGTTCCTGTCATTTTGCAACTCATGCGTCCCCACCAAGAACTTTCACTTTCCAGTCTCAGGTTGTATCTTAAGAAATGTTTAAAAGACTTTTAATACTGTGCAAAATATCACATAAATATCACTTGAGTTGCTATAAAATATATTTGGACTTGAAACAATATGTTCACTGTCTATAGTTTAGGACATTTTACGCATCCACATAAACTACTTACAGATCATCTGAATCTGGTTTGAGCATCTCACACGGCATCCCTCCCATGTAGGCTCTGCAATACATGAGATTATATTGATCAATTGATTATATTACAATATAATAGTCTGCATTTTAATTAAAGAACAAGCAAATACACTTCTTTTAACATACAGTAACATTGAATATTAAATTTTCCCTAAAACAAGAGAGTAAATGTCAATTGGTTGAGATAATTTCAGCTGTTTTCTCTAAGAAATTTGGTTTGCATCTTCAGCCTTTATCATTATTTTATTATATGACTTCTTTTAAGATTATATATTGGTATTTTTTGTTAGATAAAATGGGTTAATATGCACGTTTTGGAAGTTGTTTTATTTCCATACCTCAGAAATCTGACGTTGAGACCATTTGAGCTCTTGGCAGTGTTGCTTCCGTACACATCAGTGAAGATCCGTCCATGCAGCGTCACCACGGTGCCTGAAGTGTTTTTGAAACTGGGTTTAATTCAAACTTCAAACTGGGCTCTGTGAATTCACCACTCGCTACAGAAATAAAAGACCGTACCTGGGGGGCCGCTGATTGGACTCAGGGAGTAAATGCTTGGCGTGCGATACCAGACAGTCTGAGGAGAGTCACAGTAAGAATACGTCAAAACAAATCTGACAATTTGACTGCAGGATGTAACTGATCAATTGATTTACTTGTGGTTATACTTACATAGATGCTGCAGTGATATGGTTTGTGATCACCGTTGCATATTTTGCTGTCAGGAATAGGAACACCATCCACACTGACACGGACCACGTACTGACCATTCGGCATGGGTCTGCGAGGGACAAAATTAATCATTTTAGTTTGTAACGTGCATGAAGTGACTTCCATATTTATTTTTAAAGAATCTGTCTTATTCAGTTTAAGGATGCTCGTTGCCTACCTGGTGTAACACATGATCTGGTTGCTGTGTGTTGAGTCTCTCTCCACATCGCAGGGGACCGACAGCTTATCTGACACCAGGGTCACACGGTTACCAAATGTGTCATCTTGTGGATTCAGCTGGAACTGTCTCTCCTGGGCAAAACCTAAAAATAAAAAGTCACTTTTTTAAAATTAAGTTTTTATGGTTTTATGGTGGAGTCACTCAGAGAGCCGACAAGCAGACAGGATCAGTACTACAGGGAAGGACATTGTTTGGCATCACAAAACAGGTGACAGTTAGGCAGTTAGTTGCAAATTCTAGATTAGGATTTGACTTTGGTCACAGATTATAAAGAAAAACTCATCAACTTCAACTACCAGATCTACTTTAATTTATTCAGCTATCTTTAGTAACATGTACAGCATACTTAGTCTCATATTAGCTAGTGAATACAAATGGGTAAGAACATTGTCAATTTTCTTTTAAAATATCTATAATTTGAATATCAATATAATATGTACACAAGAATAAGGCTGGGCAATATATTGATATTATATTGATATTGTGATATGAGACTTGATATCATCTTAGATTTTGGATATTGTGATAAGTTTTGTCTTTTCCTGGTTTTAAAGGCTGCATTACAGTAAAGTGATGTAATTTCCTGAACTACCAGATTATTCTACCTGTTATATTATTTCTCTTGACCCACTTTGTCATTTTGTCCACATTACTGATGAATATTTAGCAAAAATCTCATTGTGTAAATATTTTGTGAAATCACCAATAATCATCCCTACAATATTGTCATGATATCGAGGTATTTGGTCAAAAATATTGTGATATTTGATTTTGTCCATATTGCCCAGGCCTACATAAGGAGTGTGCTTAAATATACACATTTAGGGGGTAATTAAATCAACAGACTTCAACTTTGTTGTTATTAAACTAAATGTAAAGTTTTGTTTTGCCTCACTAGTCACTGATTTATACTGATTTTATCTTCAAATTTTGACATTTTCTTACTTTAACTTCAAGATAAATGTTACATACAGATAGTAGTTTTGATTGTTTTTAGAAAGGTTTGATTATTGCCAATTGATTTCTAATTGATAGGCTTAGGACAAATCCCAATTGGAGAGATTTATTATTACTATTGTATATTTATTGCTAATTATCTGTCAGTGTCAATCATCTCTGGCAGTTCCTGATGTGTCATGCCAATAAAGATTATTTGAATTTGAATTTGTTTAAGAAATTTATAACTTTATTATCAATGATATGTAAATTACTGACATAAATCACATGTGTACACAGCAGGCTACAATCTGTCACATCACCAGCAAGGTACAGCAAGCTAATACTGCTAGTTATAACGTTATTATCGTAACATAAAGTCAGCTAGTTAGCCTTTTAGACTGATAATAATACATTTCTGACCGTTGGTTAGCTATTATGTTATTGTAGTAGATCTTACCCCGGTTTACACTACGATTTTAGAAAGACTTTTTGTGTTTAACCTGTTAATTGTCTCATAACTGAATTTTAAAAAGCAACAATTACTGCTTAAAAATAACTTACATTAACATTTAAGCATCAGGGTTAAACTTCTTACCTTCTCCTGAGATGGTCAGACGTGTGGCTCCGTTAGAGCTTCCTCGATGAGGATAAATGTAACTTACACGCTGAGCATCTGAAGAAATAAAAAAAACAATATAATGAACTTTTCCCCCTGAACAGTAGGCTGTGTGGGGAGAAATGTGCGGATGTTTTACACATTGAAGGCTAAAAAAAGGGCTAAAAATGACAACTAGACCAAAGGAACACGATTTAAAACCAACACAAGTACTATGAACTTTCAATAAATACTGTAATATTCAGACTTTACTTACCGCAGCAGCACCACAGTGCGAGGAGGAGAGCCGCCGGCCGGAGCGGACGCCTCAACGCGGACTCCATCCTGCAGATTTCCCAGCTTCCTCACCTGCAGCCACTACCTGGTGAACAATTTAAACGAGCTATTATAGCCTACAATACTGTTTCTTCTGAGAAAATTCCTATAAAGCAGAATTGCAATATTTATGTTTGGTTTAATGGATAAATTAATTTATAATTGGCATTCTGCAGGAAAAATCTAGATACCTGGAAGAGGTTCAAAGTCACAATTCAGTAGCTAAACACTTCATGTTTCTTTATAGGATTATAGCGATGATATAGTGATTTATTGCACTATTTTTTTTAACAATGAAAAGAAATAGCAATATCTATCCATGGACCTCCCATGAGCTTGTCCCTAATAAAGATGAAAGTCTAAGTATGTAAAAGTGATTGAAGCTCACCTGTTGTCAGTCACAGAAAGTCGTTTACCAGCTGAATGTATGAGGTGTTCAGAGACAGTATTAGAGGCCCTGTCTGAATGTGTGTGTGTGTGCAGGAAGGTGCATTAACTCTTTATAGTGTGCTTAGTGTTCCGCCCTCACCTGGAGCTGGGAGGAGCTGGTTTCATCCCATCCTCCTGATGCCACGACGATTAATCACCACCGCAGCATAAATCAAACCCAGTGGTTTTGTCCGTGTACAAACACATACGGACAGTCAAACTGGGTCAAAATGGGATGATGAGTAACAGGCTTCATGGACGAGGAGCATGAAATCAGACTTTGATGGAAGTGTTTCCTAATCAGCCAGATCAAGAAGTGAAGCTATGAATAGCACAGAGTTGATTCGTCATGAAGTCTGTTCTGTCCCGCATGATTTGTAGATCAGGGATGGAGATAAACAAAACATTGAAAGAGATAAATTACTGGAATGTAAATATGTGAGCACATAGCGAACTAACATGAAGACAATATGCTGATATCCAAAACAACAGCTCTTGAATAAATATGACCTTTGTAACTTGTGATTTTATTAATTTTTCCAGCTCTTGTTTGGATTGCATTCTATTATAGTGCTTATATAATATCTAATATTTAATTTAACACAATGAACAACTGGACAGTGTACTCTATGTCTTGTAATGGAATGTTACAAGACATATTTAATAATTAATGATAATAAATTATTTTAATTATTAACCTCCACCTAGACCAGTGGTTCTCAAACGTCTCCACATCAAGGACCCCTAACTGACACAAGACAGACAGAGGAGAGAGAAGGTTTTGTCACAGGGACCCCCATCTGATAAGATTTTGGCTTTAAGATGTTTTATTACAGAAAGTGTATGAAACCCATGACCAGAATAGTCACACATTCTGTCATTGTGTTACTTATGGACGGAAATACACTGAAACTAAATGATTCCCTTTTATGCTGGAGACCCCTTGGAACCCTCCTAAGGACCCCTGGGGGTCCCCGGACCCCACTTTGAGAATCACTGCCCAAGGCTACATGTCGTTTGTAAGATATACAAGACATGAGTACAATGTTGGTTGAGTTTGTGTCCAGCTTGAAACTAGTTAAAAAAAAAACATTATTCAGGGGGTGGACAAAATAATAGGAACACATCATGACACACATCACTCCAACTCAATAGCCCTCTAATAAATTATGCTCTTAATGTCAAATTCAGAGCATCCTTTACATTATTTATTTTACATTTAATCAAGTACTTAAGTATTATTTTGAGGTTCTTGTTCTTTACTGAAGTATTTAAATATAATGCTACTTTATATTTTAACTCCACTACATTTAAAAGTCATAGTTTTATATTGTTTGATTTTTTTTTTGAAATTTATTTATTTATTTTTAGACTTATAGATTCAGGTTTTACATCAAAACTGGGGACACATTTATAAAATGTGATGCATTTTTTACAAATGACATGACCCAACAGTAGTCAATAGTGGCCTTGTCTCAACCTGCTACATCACAACAATGCTGCTTATACAATAATGCATCAGTAATAATAATAATACATATAATATGCATAATTAATACTTTTACTTCAGATATTTTAAGTACATTTTGCTGACAATATGTAGGCTTACATACTCATACTTTAATGCATTTTTACATTGTAGTATTGCCACTTCTACTTAATCAAAACATCTGAAGACAAGTTTCAACTGTAAAAAGTATCAAACTGACAAAACATAAAACATAAATTAAACTGCATAAAATAAAATGCTGTTTAAATGTATTGTTTATTATATATATGTTATGCACTGTATTGCATTGCAATGTCCACACTCTCCGGTTCATACACACAGTTTGTGAATTGTGCAAAATACAGCATGATTGTATGAGATGGGAAATAACAAATCATGGGTGTGTAAAAACATAAAAGAGCCTTTTTGCTCAGCAGGGTCTTCATGTAACCAAATAGTCTTCAATAGTGACGTATAATATGCAGCATTATCTGAGATATTCTGGTAAGTGGTGTTTGCAGGCGTTTAACTATGTGCTGCCTCTGAAACAAGTGGACTCTTGTGTCAATAAACTGATCCGAGACGCTCTGCAGCTCAGGAATGTTTACAGCCGTGTAATTTCAACACAAAATTTTGCAACAACCACTGAGCTCAGTAGACCAAAAACATGTTTGACTCATCATACCATACGCGATATTCATGTATTACACAAATATTATCACCATGACATGCTAAATAGACAGATTTCAGTCTGTAATTTCATTGCTAGTCATCATATGTCATATCATCTGTGCCGTCTTCTCCCACACCCCCACACACAAGGAAGTGTTACATCATTTCATGTGTATTACACATTATTATTGTAGAGACTTCTGTATTACAGCTGCTGGGTGTGTGTTATCCTAAACCTCTCCAGGAGGGCAAAAGATGTGAAAAAGGACTAGAAGACTATGGTTATGGAAGCAGTTGTTACGTTTATTAGACACCAGAAAAGCAAAGTTGTCTCGCCATATTTCATCCATCCGACTATTTTTGTTTTCTGGTGTTGATGACGAGGATGCCGTCAGTGCTACAGACTCTTATTCCTGCTGTTAAAAGCTGTTTAGAGCTGGGAGGTTATAAATGGCTCTACATCCATTAAAAATACAACAAAAAAACTTGCTGTGTTTGTTTAATAGTCAAGTGGAGCTATGATTCATCAAGAGGCAAACAAGGAAATACAAGAATCTGATTACCTGATGAAACCTGAAGACCGAGATAAGTTAAGTGAAAGCACAACTTTGCAACTTTGGCAGCTTCATGTGTTGATGAGAGATAAAAGTTTGAGGTTTGAAAAGTTTGACTGGCTTCATGTAAATGTTTAATACGACTTCACTCCTTTCACCTCAATGTCTAGCTGCTGCGGAGATGATGAAAATAATTCATACTGTGGCAGGTGCTGGTGTGCAATGGTGAGCTCAGCACGAGGAGCCGCATCAGACGAACAAAGAGGGAAAAAGACAAGTGAGGGGCAACTTAGTGTTTAAATGTTTTATTTGCAACTTTCTTCACACGTTTGTTTACTGCAACAGAATAAAATATGCATACTGGATGAATCTTTCTTCAGCCTCCGCCCTGCATGAGGATGTGACTTAAATAGATACTTTTGATGTTTTATTTTATTTCTGCAGGTAAACTGTCGATATTATCTGTGAGAAGAGTTTTTAAATTGTGTTTATGAATCTGCTACATATGGATTTTCTATAGAAATGAATAGAAATTTGTTAAATCTGTAGTAACAGGAGGGTTTACTGATCGAGAAGTGAATATATCAGATTTGTTTTTCATTTATGAAACAGTAGTGAAATAATACTGGAAAAAAGGTGAGGCATTGATAGTTTAAAATAGTCTGTGGAGCCACAAATGTTTCTACCAAATTACCTTCTGAGCTCATAAATCAAACTACTCATCCTAGAAATGTCAGTCTGATATTTACAAGCCTCCAGAGTCTGTAAAAGATGTTTGAAATGTCCATTGTTAACTGCAATTTTATGTATTTACATAGTATTATATAGAGGAGATGTTTAACTGACATCATGTCACAGCATTTGTTCACTGAAGTGCCTCTGGGAAGGAAAAAAAGATTGTTCAAAGACATGTTGTGTCTCCTTACATAACATCTATGAAGACAACAGCAGAGCTCTGCTGCTCTTAACTTTGACAAGATAATGCTTGTCATTCTTTCTTGTAGCTACTTTTGGTTCAAACCATTTATTATGTTGTTTCACAAGAAAAGACGAGGAAGGAGATGATGATGATAGAAAAATGACCAAACTCCTGGACATTAACTTGTTGTTGTTGTGAAAGTTATTCACTCAACACCTGCAAATAAACCTTTTTGATTGCAACAGAGGAGAAAAATCAGGACCCCTATTGACCAAAATCACTATTTAATTTAGTTTCAAAACAAAAAAAAGGACAAACGCAGTAAAGCATGTTGCGGTTGCTCTAGTTCAGACTCAAGAAGGAACAAATTAGTAAAAACAACTTGTAATGTAGTTGCGGTCAAACACACAGATGACTAATTACTGTGCAGTGTTCACTTCAGCTCGGCCACGAGAGATGAGATACTGAATATCAACAAATGAAAATGAACAATCATCACAGGACAGTCGGACAACTCAAGATAGAATCTGAGGAAGTTAAAGTGTGTATTTAAAGCCACATGCTTTATTATTATAGTGAGCTGTAATAGTTAGACCATATTAATCATGGTCAGAGAGACGCAAATTGTGAAGGAATTATAAAGATAGTCAAGTGATTCTGGTTGAAAAGACAAGACATAAATTGTGGTTTATAGTATGAAAATCCCATCTCATGATTCAAGAGGTGAAGCAAGTTGTTCTTTATTTACTTTAAGCCTCTACAGTATCGAACAACCAGGTGATCCAGAATACAACAACATTTTTCTTCATTTGATCCATTGCATAAGGAGCTACGACTGAGTTATTAGACATGAACATTGTTTCTTTTGAGCCTTTGCAGTTTTCCAAAGGATATTACAATTATTACAGAATATTCTCTTGTTTTTTCAGCCAGCAATTTAGTATATAAATGTAAAAAAAGAGACAAACATGTCACAAGTTGTATGTGATGTCTATTTGAACTAAAAATGGTGGATTTGCAAAATGTTAGCAACTCCAACCTCTACATATCAGGCAGCACACATACTACTTAATAGCTTAGCTTAGCTTAGCTAGTTTTGGAAATTAGAGGAAAAAGTGAAGTCTGATTAGTGGTGAGAGCAGTGTGGGTGTGAAGGATAAAACTCTTGGGACATTAAAACAGCTGCTGAATATGTGATCGGGTTGCTTTTTCTGTTATTGGCATTCAGATCGAGTTTCTGCATGAAACAGCGCTCTGGTGTGTAGGCAAAACCAGGCGGTACAGAACAACCACCACACATAGAGACTCAGTGTAAGTGGACTCTCAAAAATACACTTGTGGCCTACACACACACAAGCTCTCACACTCCCCACGCACCAAACCAAAAACTCAATCTAAAAGTATAAATATCTCCGTCACTGTCTGTGCTATTTAAAGACTTCATGATCATCTGCTGAGTTCTTTCCACAAAGACTGAAGTCATGCAAAAAAAAAAGGGAACAAGGACAAATATGTTGTGTAGCGAGTTCAGGCAGAGATGTACAATGTGTGACAGCATCGGTACATCTTGCTCAACTTCCCCTGAACAATCAAACCTCACTGATAATTCCTGAAAGGGCAGATTATTCAACTGCAGCAGCATGACAACATGCCTGAAAAGACTACAACAATGAAAAAGGAGAGTATACAGTGTACAGGGTGATTGTGAAGGTAAAAACAATAAAATTAAAAGGTAAAAACGTAAAATTGTCTGCATTATAATTACCAGCAATGTCCTTCTCTTGAAAATATAAAAATACAGAATTGTTTTTACAAATTCACAGTTTATCACCAAGGACAATACTGCAATTATTAAGAGCTCCCTAATAAGATTTTCAGTGTTAGAAGAAATCTTGAGTTCCCTCTAACATAACATTTATAAGAAGAGCTGCACAACATCTTTAAATAACAAAAGACATTTCTGTCATACCGCCGGCTCTTATTTTTAACCCTCATCAGCCTCCATGCTGTCTGCAGAAGAAAAGAGCAAAAGAAGTATGACGTGTTCTGTAATGTTTACATTTTTGATTTGAAAAAGCATATCAATTCCAACAAGTTTTAAGCTATAAATAAAGTCAGTACACTGAATGACCAAAATAGGCATGACTTTATTATTTTTTTTCCAAAACTGCTGCATAACAAACTAAAATCAATATGAAAACACACAATACAAAACAAAAATAACACTTCAGCATCGCTCACAATGAGAACAAACATCAGTTTGGGTTTTAATTGTGAATCTACAGAGAGTAAAAAAATGTCTAGAGAATAGTGTCATTCACAAGGTTGCGTGTTGAGCTAGAAATGCTCTGATTCTCTGGAGAAGCTCTTTCTTCACGCTGTCTGGTACGAGGGCTGCGGAGGAGAGAAACATACATTTAAAAAAAAATGGAAAGAGTTAATGTTAGAGCACATAGAGTGACCAGAAAAATAGAAATAATACTAAATCTGTCAAACGTAGTTCACAGATTGTTCACACTTTTTGTTATGGTGTTGTCCAGGATTTCATTATATTGTATGATGACTCAAGTATTTTTACTTTTCCATAAATGTAAATGAGGAAGTTAAAGTGTGTATCTGGTTAAGAATCTGGTTCTCGACAAACAACTAAAACAGAAGTCTCAACAGAAACTGCAGATTTTATGTAACACATCATTTGTTGTAAAACACTTTACACACTTTGCTGCGTGTGTTTACAGATCTGAGTCACATTTGTGTCAGTGTATCTCTGAATGAAAGACATTGACATAGTGTGGAAGTAACAGATAATTTTCATCTCCTTTAGCATCTTTTGTATAATTGTACCATTTTACTGCAGAACATTTTGACTGGTGTGCTGCACTGTGCTGCATTTTATATTACAAATCGACCTTTATGGGAGCTTAAGTGTCGTCTCTCTAGTTGCTCTCCAGTTCAGAAACGTGTCATATGTAAAACAACCAAATGTGAAGCCATTTGAAGTTTACAACTAAAGATGATTTATTACAACAAAATGGAACAATCAGAGTTTTTTAAACCTCTTAAAAATCCAGTTTTCCCCTTATTTTCCTTCATTAAGTAGCTTTAAGTTTAGACAAATAATTGAAGCCTGTCTGTCTCACAGTATTACATATAACATGTGCATCAACTTGTTCCAGCTCTTCATTAAAGCTATATGATATTTACAACAGCTGAATTATTCAAAGCCAAGAGTCTATGTTTCTTATGGCTGCACCTTTTTGTTAAATGGAAATATTTAATGATCTTTTTTATAGTGACTATATTTTATTATGTGTTCTATATAATCGATTTATCGGTTAGTTGATTGACAGAAAATTAATCTGCAACTATTTTGATAACCAAATTATCGTTTTAGTCATTTTTTAAGCAAGAATTTGCTACTTTTAGCTTCTAAAATGTGATTATTTAATACTTTTCTTCGTCATACATGACAGTAAACTGAGTGTCTTTGGTTTTTTGGACTGTTGTTTGGATAAAATGAGACATTTAAAGATGTAACCTTTGACTCGGGAATATTATAACAGGCTTTTTCACTGTTTTCTGACCTTTTATAGACAAAATGACAAATTGAAAAATAATATAGAAAATCGGCAGATTAATCGATAAGTTTTTTTCGATTAAGTTTTATTCTTATCCCAGTGGATAAGAATAAAACTAACAATTATTTTCATTGTAAATTAGTCTGCTGATTATTTTCTTGATTAAATGACTCATCATTTTGTTTATGAAATGTAAAAAAAAAGAAAAAAATGCTTGTTTTGCCCGACCAACAGTCAAAAATCCAAATATATTAAAGAAGCCCAATAATGTTTGTGTTTAAGTAGTTTGTATGATGATTGTTTTGTGATGTGAATGAATCGTCTTATTGTGATTCTGTGTATAATAAAATGTTCTCAGGTCTCTCTTGATAATAATAATAATTTTATGTTTCCCCTAAATTCAGCCTGCAACATTTAGCATCTTTAGACACTTTGGTATCTCCACTAGAATACAAATAAAATTAGTTTTGACTGTGGAGGATGTGGAGGTTAAATTAGGCACTTTTCTCCTTCATATTCAGGTTTTTACACCCTGCCTAGTTGAGCAGCTCTCCTACTTGATGTGGTAATTTTTGCTGTTCTTCCACCCTCTGTTGTTTTTTTTTGCACATGAACATCTGTACAATACCTCTGCCTTTCGGTGTGACTTCTGTGACCAGGTCCTCCACTGTGACGTGCTCCAGGCCCTTTTCTCTGATCACATCTGAACACAAGAGTTAGTCACTTTAGAGATCCTGTCTTTCACAGGACTAAAGCACCGTCACAAACACACAAACACAAACAAAAATACCTTTGCAGTGTGCTTTCAGCTGATCCTTCCATCCACACTCAACCAGCTTTGCCCTGAGTAATTCTTTCAACCTGCAGCCACACATTTAGTTGACATTATATTAGTATCTTACAAAGCCAGTGCTGTCTCTAAACCACTGGTGACCGAATCACTGCAGAGGAAAGCTTGCTTACCGCTCCCGTTCCCCCATTTCTATCAGCTTCTGGTTTATTGCAGCCCTCATTTGGGAATCTTTGCTCATGATCTGTCACAAATCAAATACAAACAATCACAGGGTCAGTTTGGATGCAACCATTTCAGGGGAATATACAAAAAATGATTTGTTTAGCGAGCAATCAGGTAGCCGCTACCTTTGTCGAAATGGATCAGCTGAAAAATACACAGTGCCTTCACATAGCCGTGCCGTCTGAAACATCATACGACAAATGGTTCCGCTATGGCAGCGGTTACTTTTCCAACAACCGAACCACTCTTACGTTATTCCTCAAAATCTAGTCTCATAACACCCATAATCTTCAAATGAATATATCATGTCTGTGAATACTAAATAAATAAAGGCACACAAAGCGTTTTGAGAGAAAATACAACGTGAACTCGGCTTCCCATGAGCGCTCGGGCTCGTCGTGTCCGCTGTAAAAATGGCTCCGTGTGCGACAAAACAGGAAACGTGTGTCTTGTCTTGCCGAGTTGTTCACCATCATCATCTTGCTGCACAGGCTGTCACCAACTTGTGATTAAAGGCAGTCGCAGTTTAAAAGACATGGCTGCGTCCAACTATTCATTGAAGGTCAACAGAGAGCTGTTGGACCCCAACTTCGAAAGTTACCGGTTATCTCTGGACGCCATACCAACGTACAACGTAGAGCTGGATGCTGGTGAGAGAAACTACAGTTAGTTAGCTTCAGTCTGCTAGCAGATTACTACTGATACATGTCTGTCACAGCACTTATGTAATAAGCTGAGAATATAAGATAAACATTTGATTTCATTTATTCTCATATTTCTCTGAAATTTGCATCTCATTTGAGGCTATTTTATACTCCACTACATTTATTTGACAGCTTTAGTTACTTTTCAGATTAAGATTTGATACAATGGATAATATAAGAAGCGTTTAAAATACAACACATTGTTAAAGATGAAACCAGTGGTTTCCAACATTTATGGCTTTTGACCATAAAGTGTGTAGTCGGGGTCACATTTCAGATGTCTAACAGCTCCATCAAATAGTGATTTTTCCCTTTAAACTTCTCACATGGTTTCATTTCAATAAATGTTCAAATGATCCAATATTTCACCAAAAATCAAAGATTAGAGAAAAAGTCCAAAAACTGAAAACAGATTTGTTTATCAGAACTTTGTTTTTTCTTCTTTCCTCTCCCATTAATCATCTCACGACCCCTCAGATTTATCTGGTGACCCTTTGGAGGGGCCCCACCCATAGGTTGGGAACCACTGGATTAAACTAGCTAACTGTATATAAAGTAGTTGAAACTAGCTCCACCTCCAGCAGCTACAACAGTAACATGCTGCTCTAACACTGATGCTTCACTATTAATAATCTAATGATGTCATATATAATAATATATCAGTCAGAGGGACCAAACCACTACTTTTACTCATAATACTTATGCTCGCTGTTTTTTAAGGTGCTATCTAAATAAAGTTATGAATATGATGATGTTGATGATGATGATTATTATGTACTTAAGTAGGATTTTTCATACAGGACTTTCCATGCAAAAATCCCTCCAAAATAGCACATGAAGACACACAGACCTTGAGGAACACCATAGAAAAAAAATCATGCTGTGATTTGGTGTCAAAAGCTTTTGAAATTTGGAGATTTCTGTGAGAACTGCATTTTTTTTGGATTTGATGGTGAACACTTCTGTTCTGGAAATTGCTCAGAAACCCCCTTATTGTCAATAAACATTGGAAGACACATCCTCTGAGCCCTTGGTCTCTAGTTTGTGGTTGTAATGTTTCATGAGGCTGTGATTATTCTAGAGGTTACAACAGGTCATTTTATACAGTGAGGTCATGTTTCAAAAAATGGTCTCACTAAAATGAAGTGGCTACTATGGGGACTAACATCATCACACATGAATACAATTGGGCTCATTGAATCCTGAAGAGTCTCAGCTTTTCAGTCCCAATTTAAGAAATTTCAAGACTGTTTAGGGACCCCAGTATGCAGAAATATTCAAATACACTAACCCATTTATACTGCATGCAAATACTGCATGGTTTTTGCCAAAAACTGCATGGGATTAGCATAAAGGGAGGACTCGTGGGTACCCATAGAACTCGTTTTCATTCAGATATCTTGGGGTGAAAGGTCAAGGGACTCCTTTGAAAATGGACAAAATTTAGCCTAACTTTGTAGCATTATTTAGCCCTGTTCCTGACAAGCTAGCATGGTTGGTACCAATGGATGCCTTAGGTTGCTTTAAAGCTGAGCCTGCTACAGCCTCTGAAATACAGTAATGTTGTCTGAGGGTGCAGACGCCTCTGTAGGTCTCTGAGGGTTAAGACAGACTTGAAAAAAATTGTGAACCTTTAATTGCATTTGGCTGGAATGACTTGCTGTACACATTTTTGGTGGCTCTCGATTGTCTATAACGCCTCCCTGAGAGTTACAAAGTGCTTTACATTAAACACAAAACATACCACAGTAGAAAAATCGCAACCAAATTAACATCTGCTAAATGTATAGAAGACATGAAAATAAAGGTAAAAGAAGACAAATGTAATCAGAAAATGAAGCCATGGTAGGCAGGGATATGCAAATATGTTTTTTGAGCTTTTTTTTGAACATTTTCCCATTTATTTTGGCCACTACAGATACAGATACGTCTTGCTTAGTACACATGTATCAGCCAAGATACACATTTACTTCAAAGCTAATGGTGGCAGATACCAACAATACGCTGATACTTAGCTGCTTCTTTTCAACGTATAACAGCTGTATCACTCTTATAATGCTTTATAAAGATCGAAAAAGAAAAATGTAAATATTGTTGGTCTTATTCTAACATTTTGCTTTCCCATCTTTCCTGCAGCTGTGGAGGAAGTTAAGCTGAAGGATACTCAGTACACCCTGGAACACATGCGTGCATTTGGCATGTACAATTACCTGCACTTAGATCCTTGGTATGAAGACAGCGTGTTGTTTGTGGACAGCAAAGGACGAGTTCTCAGTCTCACCGTCACTCTGGTAAACTTTTAAATCCTTCTGTTTTTTTTCTTGAAAGTAGCTGGTAGGAATTTTGAGAGCTGTTTTGCAGCAGCAGGTTGGCCTATATGCATTTATCGTGACTCAGTTGTTAATATGTTGTTCCACCAATGTCTATGAGGCAAATCTTTGTTTATTTATTGTAGCTGGCAAGTGCAGCTCTGATGTTGTGACAGTTGTGAATTGCTGATGGGCTTTAATGCATCTGACACACCAGCAGGTGGTGACCAACTACTTACCAATACATGTGTAATAACAGAATCAGCCCACAATGCATTTCTGGCAGGTGAGATAAAAACTAAATTTGAAAAAAAATTCACAATATTAACATTTCAAAGGTTACACTATTAATTTGGCTCATTATAATTTACCTAACTTGCTGTTTTCTTGCATAAGATGCTCTATTAGAGACAGTCAGAGAGTCTCAGTAGAAGGGGAAGAAGACAGCTTTTTTTTATTTCATCTTTTGTCCTTGCTATGATTCACAGAAGATACAGTTTTGAATGAGTCTCAGTTGGATAATCACAGGACCGATTACATAATTGACTCAAGGTGCTGATCCAGGTTTGTTATCCAACACTAAGATACTGAGATGTGGAGCAAAATCAGCAAAATGAACTCGTCAACCAAGACTTCTTTTATGCCTGAGACATCACTGACCATGATTAGAGATAATTGCGCCACGTCTAAACTGGCCTGAATGATCCGACTATAATCCTGGGGGGACGGTATTTCTGGCTTTCAGTGGAATCATTAAATGACTCTTTATGGAAATGTGTGGCTGAAATTCTAATTACAATCATCACATGATAATTATCATCACTAGCGAGCCTTTTGTGCACATTTGAAGGGAAATGTCGCCCGGCACGTTGTACATAAGGGGGGGGTTCGCAATTTGTTCGGGGGCATTAACGGAACAGATGCTGGAGAAAAAGATCTCAAAGGTGCGTCGTGCATTAGGTAGCGATATAATACGCGGTGTCACGCTCCATGGCAACCACAGGGCAGCTGCTGCATAGTCCTTTTTTGAGACACTGTTACTTCACGCGATGAGTAATTGATGCTCACGCGCTGGCATATCTGTGTATTACTAATAAGGCTCGGTGAGTCGTGCATCACATGTGAAGAGCAGTCACATGGGCAGCCACAGGATGGTCGGTAACTTCATCTCTCTTTGATGAGTGCATCTTGTTTAGTGTTGAAGATGTTTTCCTGTGGCGTTTTGACAGTCAGAACATCATAGAAATGATGTTTTACAGTGTGTTTTTAATGTATCAGATGTTAATTGCAGTATTTTCTTCTGGGATTAGAGTGACTCATCCAAGATGAAAGCAGTGACCTTTTTCTTCTTCTGTGGTTCAAAGACCTCTCTGATTAAGTGTCTGTTTGAATCTTTGTGAGTCATAACTAGTTACAGAACGTTATTTCATAGGTTAGTTGAACTTGTTTAAAAGCAGTAAGACATTATTCTACAAAATTCAAACTTTCCCTCATTTTTAGTAGAACATGTAGTGAAAAATGGTGACTAAATCAATTTTTGGTACCATCCCTGTGCTTCTCTCCACCACTAGAGTTGAAAGGATTAGCTGATTTATTGATGCAAAGAAAATGAATCAGCGACTATTCAGATAACCACTTTTCAAGCAAATCAAATTCAAAATGTGAAGGTTTTCAGCTTTTCTTTATCATATATGACAGTAAATTGAATTTCTTTGGATTTTGGACTTTTGGTCAGACAAAACAATAAATTTAAAGATGTCACCTTGGGTTGTGAGAGATTGTAATGGGCATTCATTTATCATGAAATGAATCGTTCGTACCCGATTCACTCCCTGCAGATATGAATAAATCAAACAAAGCTCAGATTTATGTAGAAACAACTGCAGCCATATTTTTCCTGAATTCTGACTTGAGAGGTTTGTTGTGTTGTGAATCCAGGACACCGCCCTGGGGAAGCCGAGAGAGGTCTACCGGATAACCTCCGACTCCGACCGGTGCGAGGATCGTCTCTGCGCCTCCCTCAGCCTCACCTCAGCGACCTGGGCGGCTCTGTCTGACGGCACGGGGAGACTCTACCTCCTCCGCACCGGCAAGAGAGGAGACAGCTCCCATACCAAGTGGGAAGTAAGTAGAGCGACTGGGTTTACTGCTTTAAGCAATACGCAAATACAAATGTTTTATAAAGTAGTAATGTAATGTGAAAATAAAAGGGCAGAAACTGATTTATGACCTCTGTTGGTAACTCACCAGAAGTGCAACAACACCGATTTGAATGCACCTCAGTGATCTATTGCACAGCTGCCATCCCTTGTACAGTATCTCCATGAATAAGTGTTACCTATAATTGAATGTCACAGTCAACTATTATCACCATTTCAATAGTGAGAGATATATTCTATGCTGAAGAGAAAATATGTCACCGTGTACTCTGTTGATAACGGCGCTGCTTCGTCGTCTGCTTTTTCTGCTCGACATCGTGACTTGTTAGCATTAATAATTGACATTTCTTGTAGGTTTAAAGCCCCCTTCTCTACTCAGAGATGTGTTTTTCTTCTTGTTCCTTCAGTTGGATGTTTGAGCTTCACTGTGCAGGATGATGCATGTGCAGAGTTTGACACCAAAAGGCTGTTTTACATTCACCTGCTGACGAGGGAAAAGTTTTATTTGTGCTCACCCAAAATCTGAGGTTAAGGAGTGTACCTAGGAGCGTGATTTATGACATCACATCTAGTTTGGAGCCAATCGAGGGCCGGTAAACAACGAACACAACATGAATGTACTTTTCAGTGAAGCAGGAGACGTCTTGTATCCAGCAGCTCAACTTTTGATATAAAGAATATTTGAATATTCATAGATTTCTGGATTGGATTTATACCGTCCCCGAGTCTATCAGAGGAAAGACAAGCCAGTCATCTTCTCCGTCGGCCCAGACACATAAAATTTAACACTTCATCCATCTTTGGAAGCATAAATCCAATTTACACAATAAACAACCTGAGCAAAGACACCGAAAAACAAAATATTTCAAGATGTGAAGAGATATTTTATATCTTTTACGGCCTTGTCTACATCACACTTTGATTGAAAAAGTATTTGCCAACGACTGATATTGATTTTTTAAAGTAGTTTTAATGAGGTATTTTTTTTTGTAGGAAAAAACATCAAAGCAGATGATTCTTATATATCATAAAACATGTCTGGAGAGGTTCTTTAAAATCAGACCAAGTTGTTTTGAATGTCTGGAAAGTGAGTGAGTCTAAACTGGTGATATAATGAATATGTCTGTCACTGTCTAACAGTGTCAAAGCCCCACAGGATCATTAGATATTAAAAAAAAGCTTGTTCATTATGATTTTTCAGCAGATATTTGGTGATATTTGATCCCTGTATCTAAAAATCTTGGTAAGATAGTTAACCTGGGATGTAGATTCTTCTATGCTACTGTAGATGAAGTAGCAGATGCAGTGCTGTATTTAAAGGACTATATCTTATGAACAGTATATTTTAAGGTAGAAACATCAGAATGAACCAACCAATAGTCCTGTTGAGAAATGCAGGCAGCGTTTAGCTTTTGCATTAAGAAACGTCCTGTTCATCAACTTAAAAACTTGTCCAAAATAAGTCTGTTTGAACAGTTATTCAAATTCTAAGCTTTAGAACCAGTTTCTGTGTTTAAAAAAGCTCAGCCAGGATTTGGAAATTGGCTTGTTGTAGCGAGGGATGAAGGCGGACAATTGGGATTGCCTACAAATGAGAGTTTACCCTCTGAACAAGCACACTCGAAGCGATTCTGGAAGCAAATTTCAAGAGTGGAATTTGTAATGAAGATTTAAGCCCTTGAGTGACTTACTTCCAATGTTCTAATTTTAAGTTTCAGCACTCAGGGATCCCCGCCAAGCCATGAAACGTTCTTTCATTTTGGTTTGTGTGTGTGTGTGTGTGAGTTGTAAAGATATCGGTAGTAAAACAGACCCATAAATCAGATATATTTATGCAGTCACATTAAAGTCTCGGCATCATATCACCCTTCTCAACCTGTAGCTGTAGACATTGATTTAGAAATACTAGTTTGAATTAGCATTTTATTGATAAAATGAAGATGAATATCTTCTTTCTGAAGCACAACGTAGACCATTTAAGGTCATTTTGGAACATTTTGATGCAAAGTAAATGCAGTGGCCTTCATTAAAGCATATTTTACAGCTACATTAGCTTGCATATAGCCCTTAATCTTTATAACCATTAACGTTTTGTCATTTCAAACCATTAATCAAATGCAGCTACACCTCCACCTAAACTCCACATTTCACATTTTAAAGCTTATAAGCTCCTGTCAAGAATGATTTACAAGAACTGACATAGTAGAAGGAACTTAGATTTTTTAAAAATGAAATTAAAAACTAACAAATATTAGTAATAAGTAAAGCTCATTATTATTGATCAGAGAAAGAGCCGTAAATACTTTACTGATCAGCACAGACTGATGAAATAAAACAAAAGTGTTAGAGAGGAACGGACGATCTAAATGAAAGACATCGAGAAGGTTAAAGGGAGTTTGTCAGCATTAACAGCTCAGTTCATCTGCAGAACGAGCATCATACTGTATGAACATCCTATAAAATCTTTTGATTTGATTAAATCGTTTATTTGAAAACATATGAGGAAAAACTCCCACACACTGTCTCATTTACTGCTGTAATATTTATTAGTTCACAATGCTTCGGTCTGTCTGACCTTCATCAGGTATACGGGCAGCATCACAACATTTCTTTATACTGTAAATACCCATAGAAGCTGCCTCAATCATCCAGAAATGAGTCTGACCGACGAGCACCTTGAACTAATCCAAAGCATAGCCTACTGTATGCATCACCTACAGATTAATCAATGAAAAAAAGCAAAGCAGAAACCAGAGAAAGAGAAAATAACACAAAGGCAGAAATACCAGTAAATCTTACAATATAGTCATACATTAAATATTATATTATAGCAACATCTATATTATCCCAAACTGTCCAAAGGTCATGAATAGAAAATGACAACGAGTAAATTAAGAGCAAGAGTTCTGATATATCATCAATCTTACAATGTTATAATTGCAACAAATAACAGTTTAAACCCAATCTATCAAAAAATGAAAAAGGAAAAGGTAAATTAAGGACAAATGTGCCAATTTATCAAAAATCTTTACAGTAATATCCATATAATTTACATAGTATAAAGATATTAGTAAAGTCTAGAGATAAAATAGTGCAAAGGATCATTACTCTTAATCAATGCATATATTCTTTTTTTTTTATTAAGCTGTTTATTAGCAATTAATTTTCTGTCAATCAACAAATCGTCTCAGCACTTGTCATGAGTTGACTTTTCAGTGATATCAGTTGGTGGTAGATAAGCAAATCAGACATTCATTTTACATAAGAACATTCAGGATTTTTACATGAACATTAACGCCAGCTAACAGCTAAAATGATCCTAATTATTTGCCGTCTGTGTGTCATGTCTCAGCCTCTGTTCAGTGAAGATACGGGGGAGCCTTTCACCATCCTCCACAGCGTCTCACATGTCCAGGCTGGAGTTCACACCATGGAGGTGCTGCTTCTCCGCATTCTCAAAGACCCGCAGGAAACCAAAGGAAGCGGATACTCGGTGTCTCTTGAGTGGATCACAGTCGCCAACACCGCAGGACAAGGTGGGTGGTACGCTGACCCCCCGCTGTAATTTTGGTAATTGAGCGTGAAGCCGGATGAGACAAGTGTGTCACACGTAATTAGGATCTAAATTTCATGTGCATTTTACAGTAGTTACACCCATCCAGTGACAGAAATCCTTGTTAATGAAACCAAGGGAGGAAGTTAGTCATAGTCGGCCATTAATAGAGTTTGATTATTACGCCCCAGATGAGATTAGTGCACAAACATTGGCAACAGGGATTTTTCATTAAAATTCTTGGCACTTGCTGTGAAAGAAAGACACCCTGACTAATGATTCAAAGATTGGATGGACAAAAAAAAAAACAGAAGCAGCCTTTGGAGAATCCTTTCCTCATTTTGTTGGATTTAAAGATGCAGCCGTTTGATATCTGCTCGCTGCAGCTTAATCTTTTGTTGTTTGTTTAGTGTCTCAGTGTTCGACTTAATCTACATTTTCTTAATGCTAATTAGCTCCTGTATGCCTGATCTTAACTTCTAATACATGCTTTTCATGGCTCTGTTATCACTCAGTAGGGGTTGAATATCACTGTAGAGGGGAATCTTAGTCTTCAAAGGTATTTTTTTTCATAAAATATGCTTCAATGCAGATTAACATTCTCGATATCAGGATTCTTTAAAGACAATTTCATAAATATTTGCAAACACACACAAGTTATTGCTTTTAATCTGTGATCCTATCAAGAGATTCTTGACAAGGGGCTCTTAAGATGTTTTTTTTTATTGGATGTTATATTTTCTTTGTAGTAGTTATAAGCCTGAAAATGTGTCCAAACCTCGTAAAATCACTGCAGGTTTGACACGTCTCTGTATCTGAGAGCCAGTTGAGCAGCTGTTGCTCTGTCTCTCTACGATGAGATTACAAGAGTCTGGTGGCTTTTGTGTCCCACTTTCTAAGAGCTTCTCCGAGAAAACAAGAGATATGTCGTTCAGTGTCAAACATACGGAGGATGTGGTGTTGTATAATGTTTAGATTACACAATTACTTAGATAACTGCTCTCTTTTTGATTTCTCAAGCAGTCTCTACATGTGGCCAGTAGTTAAAAATAACAGAACTGAACTGATTAGCTGATTAGTAAATGGACAGCAAATGAATTGATGATAATTGTGATAATTGATTAATCATATAAATACTTTTCATAAGTAAGTAAGTACAAATAACAAATATTTTCTGGTTGCAGCTCCTTAAAGTCTGTCCTAAAACAACAGTCAGGTGTCCATAGGAACAGTGACAGAGGTTTTCCTGTTCGTACTGGTTGTTAAAAGATCCCCTTCAAATGTGTTTCCAATGTAAGAGATGGGAATCAAAATCCACTCTATTGGTCAAAACAAGTAATGTGAAGACATTTTTAGACAAAGATATGAATTAAAAATAATTTATTTGATTAATTAGTGATAAAAACAGTTATTAGTAGCAGCCTGAATTTAATGTAAAACATGATAAAATTACTGATTTTACTACAGTAAAATGGCAAGTTTTACCTCTTCTATACATTTCCATTGGGCCTCTAAAGCTAAAGAGCAATTTGGTTTGCAGACAGTATTCAAATGAATAATAAGTACAAAAAACACAGTAATAAATCTAAATAATCTAACTACAGTAAATCAACAATAAACAGGATACACCCCTCTGACATTTACAAAAGCTTGCAGACCACTTACATTTTGTTCAAAGAGCTAATAGCTGATGGAATAAAAGAGATCATGTACCTGTTAGTTCCACCTCTGGGGAGGTAAAACCTCGGCCATGATGGAAGCAGCTCAGTACAGTAAAATAACCCAGAGCTGTCTGCATTGTTCTGACCTGAGACATGTTGATGTTGTCGTAATTCTTCTTGGTCACCATCTTTAACACCTTGCCCTTTGGTTTCCACGTGCAGGCCAGGAGAAGAAATATGAGGTGAAGAAGAGGAGGGTCCTGAGGGGGAAGTCGGTGCCTCATTACGCAGCAGTGGAGCCGCAGGGGAAGGGCCTGATGGTGGCCTCAGAGAAACCATTTGTTTTCACGCATGTCGACGGTCGACCTGTTGAGAATCCAGACCCAGAACCCATGGAGGTGGAGAAGACAGGTTGGTTCAAAGGTTTTACAAGGAAAGGAACCAGTCTACTGCTAGGAAATGATCACTGGTTAGGAATTTCTCTACTTCACATAATATTTTTCATTTTGTAGCCTTTCAATTCTATTTTCCATGTTATAAACCGAAACTGTGGTAAACTACAGTGACCTGTGGATGTAGCTCTCTCAAAAACACACTGTTTTTGTGTTTCATAAAATGTCAAGCAATTAAATTTTTAGATATTTTGATATGCAGTAAATTTATTATGTGGAGAAAAAGCATTTTTAGCAGAACTAAGCCGTTTTCAAATTGCAATACTCTTTTGACATTTTCTGGAAAAGAATCTTTAAAAAGCAACATTATTATTCTTTTTGAGTCATATATCTTGTTTCCTGACAAATTTCACTTTGCTTTTAGCTTCATTGTGGTCTGCACCAACACGTGAGAAAAATACCTTTTTCTTTCACCAGCTAGTTGCTAAATTTGTCTGCCTGGGCAGGTAGCGCACAGTGAGTTTATCAGAGCTTGTTTGCTGAAAACAGCAGGGTTGAAGAGAGGGTCTCAGGCTTTAAAACCAAAACAATGAGGTTAAAGTCAAAAAGAGGAACTGCAGAGATTTGTTTTAATTCTCTATGGATTTCTCTCTCCAAAGCATCTCATATTACACATTTTCTTTTGATTTGTTGTTAATATAAAAATATTTATCAGCAGAGCTTTAAGAAGAAACGTTACTGCAAAAGAACCGACGTCTATATTGTTTACCTTTTTAAAGGAACCAGTGTCTGATTTCACTTTTCTGGTCTTCACCTCTACTATTCTCTTTCAGCTCGTGGTTCTTTGTCAAAAGAGTTTTTGCAGAGTGCAGATCTAAAGATCTTTGTAAAAGCCGTGATGTCACGTTTGATACAGTTTTACTCATTCTTGAGACTTTGAGAAAACATTGGAAGACGTTTCAGCATGGTCTGGCATTGATCATATGTACAGTGAGAACGTGCGCCATCTTTATTATTTTTTTCTCGTTAAGATCACAGTCTGAAACTGGCCAGAGAGCGAACAAGCCTGTCTGTAAAACTGTTGAAACAAAGTGAAATACAAACATCATCTGAGCTCTGAGCTACAATCCTGCCTCCCATCCATGAGAGATATGATGTCACTACAACATTCACTTCCTGGCTGTTTCCGGTTGAGATCCATCATGCAGTCGCAGCTGCTTGTTTTCATGCAACATTCACTTCTTCCGCTCATTTCCTTTTAAGAGCTGGAGGTTGAAGGCACAAACTGACTAGTTGGGTTGCAGCCATAGCAACACCAGATTGGGCTGTCACTTGCAGAATATTCAACCAGGGGTCTCTCACATCTGCTACTCTAATCTCTATCTATGTACATACAGTAGGTATGTTACCAGGCCATTTATTGTGAAACAGTTTCTATAAAACACCTGCAGCATAATTCTTCCCTTACAGTAGCATTGGTTGGTCAAAGTGTCTGTTTAGTTTAGTTAATGGAAGAGTGTTATTCAGTAATATTTATGAGCAATTAGACTAATGGATTCATTTTGTTTAAAAATGCCAGAAATAATGATAAATGCCTGTCATAGGTTAGCTAAGCGTAGTGAGATCACATCACACATTGCTTATCTGAACAACACTCGAAAAAACCATAAGGTGTGAAAAGCTGCACATTCTCACATTTTAGAGACTGGAACCCAAAATATTTGGTATGTGTACTTGTTAAATGACTGTTGAACAGATGATTATCAAAATTGACATTAATTTATTACTAATCAATATAAAGGGGACGTATCATGCACATTTACAGGTCCATATTTTTATTCTGGGGGTCTACTGGAATATCTTTGCATGTTTTACAGTTCAAAAAAATCCATATTTATCTTATGCTGGCCCTTTATACTGGTCCCTCAGTTCAGCCTCTGTCTCAAACAGGCCGTTTAGCTCCTGTCTCTTTAAGGCCCGCCTCCCAATGAGCCCGCTCTGTTCTGATTGGCCAGCTTCCAGAAGCTGCCCCTCTGCAGACCTCCAGCGGCTCCAGAGGCTACGTAAACAGACAATAGTAGAAGGATTTTACTTCTTTTTCTCGTTCTTTACTCGAAATGGAAAGCTCTTGAATACATCATACATGTTTTAGCCCAAATCTGATCTGAAATATTTAAGTGGACAACGTGAACAACTCATGAAACAACCTTAGCAACAACCTTAGCAACAACCTTAGCAACAACCTTAGCAACAAAGGCTGCTGGTGGACATGTGTGAACAATCTAATGTTAGTTCGATGGTGGAAGTAGAGGTAACTTTGCAAACAGAGCATTCATAGAAGGCTGAGGCTCTGGCTTTTTACTTTCAGGTAGCATTTTTACATACGTTTATTTCATGTTTTGGAACTTTGACAATGTTTAAGATCCACTATTATCACAATAAAAAAAAAAAAGACAGAAAGTCACAAAAAGCATATCATGTCCCCTTTTTAAATATAATGCTGAAGCTTCAGTTTAGCAAAGCACAAAGGCTCGAAACCTGTTGTATCTACTTTGTTTTCAAATATGTACAACCAGGAAGCCACTGCGCCCGATCAAGTCCCATACAAAAACCAAAATAGAGATATGTTTGGACTATTTCTTAATTAGTGAGCTTTAGAGGTGCTGGTGGGTGGATTTTGTTACCTTTGGACAGAGCCAGGCTTAATGTTTCCCCCTGTTTCCAGTGTTTGCGCTAAGCTGAGCTAACAGTTGCTACTCTCTTCTAGCTGTAACATATTTAGAAGCTACAGCTAGAGAGAACGGTATCGATCTTCTTATCTGATTCTTGGCAAGAAAACAAAGTACTCCTTTACTTTACTTATATTCTTTCAGCAGTGATTATTATTTGTTTCACAGATAGATTCTTGACTTTACTTTAGTATTTCATATGTGCTAACTGTAAAACCATATTACAGGGGTTTGAGATAAATTTGGAATCTGGGATTGAGAGTTTTGTGGCCAATGGACCTTTTTCACTCTCTGCTGTCAGAGAAATGTCAAACGTTGGAGAGTTACAAATAGTTCTGGTGAAAACATCACCAGAACTTATCCTTAATTCACAAAACATTTGGTATATGAACTGGACCAAATGTTCATACCCAGCTGGTTTTATCCATTCCCCATTTCTTGTACACCTGGTTATGGTCGCAACCTCTAAACAAGCAGACAAACAGCTACCATCTTGTTTCAAAGATATAAAAAACCTGGAATGACCCAGACAGGGCGAGGTGTATGTGTGTTTGTGTGTGTGTGTGTGTGTATGTGTGTGTGTGTGTTGATGGTGCAGAAGCAGAATAATGGCATCTTTTTAGCCTGTCCTTTTATCAGCGGTCTGCCTTTCTCCTTTCGAAGAGGAAGAAGTGGAATAGATGTCAAGAGAGGAGACATCTTCAAAGAGGCTTGTAAGTGATGAGGAGAGGAAATGCAAGGGGGGCAGGAGAGATGGGGGGTGACCTAAGGCTGTGTTGATGCAGGGAAGCTGTAGATATGAATACAGTATATATGCTGTATAGACGGAGAAAGCGTAACAGAGTGATTTATATAAATAAATGTACAAAATAACGGTTGCCCAAAGTAATAAAGTATGACTATGGGTTATTCATGTTCTGAAAGTGGATGTTTTTAAATTTTCCGTTTGCTATGCATGGTCGGTGATATGTTTCTGTTCAGCACTTTGACCAGTAGAGAAGTTCAAACAGAAGAAAGCGAGAGAGAAGAAGATCGGGGAATGAAAGATGAAATGAAAGATTTGGCAGCTCACCTGTCGCCTCCTCATTATTTTCTTTGTTGATTCATGCGACAACAAAAGGTGATAATGAACATGTCTCGGTTCCTCACATCCTTGCCAGATATGGAGCTGCTCTGTTGGTTTGGAACATCATAATTGGACCAATTTCAGGGCTTAAGCTTTGCCAGTAATCAAGAATGTGTGTAGTATATGGCAGCTCTGGCACAGAGTTCTCTCCATGGGAGTGTTGTATATTAGAAACTTGGCACAGAGTTGTCTGTATACGAGTCGGATGACTCAGCTCAGGCTAGTCTCCCCCTTCTGTCATATTGAAACATCCACGACAGTTCTTTTTGTGTCTTTTTAGGAGAGTTATCTTAAACACAAGCCTGTAACATGCATATCTAATTTGGTTTTATGTACGATTGACTGTATTTAAGGTCAGTGTGCTCTGTGCTATAATAACTGTCAGTGGTTATTCAGGGTATACATCTGTTCTCACCATCGCCAACAATATTTCAAAGCCTCTGCGATGACTTATCGTATGTTTCAGCGTACCACACTGTATAGGTGTTGTTTTTGACCACTTAAAAAAAACTGATTTGATGGAGGAATCACAAATGCTAACAGGCCACCCGAGGTGCTGAGTCAGAGTCAACAGAAAGTTGGCTTCTTAACAATGTGGGCACTGGTGAGAACAGATTTGTTCCCTGTTAAGAAGAAGCGGAAATACATCATGTTTGTGAAAAAAAAGTCTTTTAACGAGGAAGTCAGATGCTTGAACTAATTTTGGTGTTATGTGTCAAATCACCCTTCCTGTAACTCATCCCACTCTGCCACTCAAATGATTCCTTCTTCAAGGCTACAAAGGCCTTTTTAAATGTGTTGTTTTAATTATAGAAAATGAAACTTTCATGCTACATCTAGATCCAGCTCATTGAAATCCACAAACAATCACAGGATATATGTGCCAGATTTTTCCATTCAAGTAAGAGCAGCAGCTAATGAGTAAAAGACTTGTTTACTATAGCGCTATTGAGAAATCCTCTTAAAAAAAAAAAAAAAAAAAAAAATCATGAATCAGCACCTGGCTTGGATGTACACCAAAAACTGCTAATGTGTTCTTTGGCCAGTAGCCTAACATTGCACTAAATTGAATTGAAACCTGTCTACAGGTTTTTTCAGAAACTATTCTCACTAGCAAATAAACAGAACTAAAACACATAACCTCTCTGGTCCATTCTAGGAGGAGGGAATAAATGACATAGATTAGTTTCTGCTGACTCACATGTACTGTAAATATTTAGATTTTGATCCACGACACTATTAATAACTGTTGCCACCATAATCGCATTCTTACTAAAATGTAAAATGTACTAAAATTTTAGATTCTCGCATCAGTCCATGGACCCTCGGTTGCATATTACTGTGTGAATATTAAGATAATAGCCTGCAGTTTATATAATTGAGATCCTCACTTTACTTTAATTAAACTAAGTGCTTTGCATAGACGTCAGCCTGAAAATCATATAATTTGAGAATAAATCATTTTCATGTCAGTAACTACATGTGACACAACAAAATATGAAAAAGTTGAACTGTCTGGACGGTTCTGCACTGCACCGCGTGCTTAAAATGCCAATTTGTGCGAAGAGAATGTTGCTTAATAGCGTCTGGCGTGAACCAGGTCCTCGTAATCTCCCCTCGCAGTCTGATAACTCATTTATTTCAAGTCTCCCGTCTGCAGTGTCACTGAATATTCAACAGTAATTACCTTCAATTCTTGCACTGTTTGAGATGTTTTATGCATGACCCCTGCAACAGCTGGCACAGGACTGTCATTAACTTCAGCACCGTGCGTTTATTCCCTTTTTGAATTCAGATCCCATTTACTTCTGGCAGCAGACAACGGAGGACATCACGGTGTGCGTCCGCATGCCCGAGGGTATCACCAAAGAAGAGGTCCAGTTCAGGCTTACGGCGGACAACGTGAGCATCGGAGTCCGAGGTTTCCCTCCCTTAGTGCAAGGGCAGCTGTTCGCATCTGTAGACCCAGAGGCCAGCGCCTGGATCATCAAAAATGACAAAAGGTTTGCAACTTGAAACGTGTATCGTTGTTATTTCAGAATTTTTCTTTTGAATTCAGGATTTTCAGGAGCTGAAACATCAAGAAACCTCACAGTGTATTACAGCAGTATTTCGGTTTTTCCCAGATAAAAGCCTCATTCAGAATGAGATTTGTGCTCAGGCACCCACACACTATTGACTCTAAAGAACCGTTTCCAACTCTTTGTTTATTCTACTGTGTGTTCACTTTCATTCTCTCATATCAAAACCATGAATCTCACATACTGTAAATAGCTCGCACCCCACGAATCTCAGGAGATAGAGTTGTTCCACACATGGAAATGATGAAATATTCACTATATGCCACATTCATGCACCATTCCAGTGATTTCAGTGACATGAGACACACTATGAGCTTGTTTGTGCATACGCTCATTTTACATGTTGTGGTGTTGGTTGTAGTGGAGAACAGTCTTCATCTATATAGCAATTCAGCCAAGTATACCGTCAAGAAATTCAGATCTTGAAAAGATGCGGGTGGGGGATCTAGTTACAAGTGTTGTTTTGGTCAGACCCAGAAATCATTCGTAGGGCCTTTGAGGGGTCGGTAGCTCCTTGTAGGGTCTCTCCAGGCAAAAAGCCAGACCAAGAGCGATTCAAGAAGCCTTATACATTAAATCAACACCATCGGGAAAGAGTCACCTCTCCCTGAATAGGGAGACCGAGACAAACTCCTGGAGCCAGGCCTGGGAGGGGAGCCTGCAGACGAACCGTGGAAGGGTAGACGGGGCCTCGTTCAGTTGGTTTTCAGCAGGAAAGACCAACTACTGACCTTGACTGAGGATATACTGTAGTTGGGCAGTGGAACGAGCACTTTCACAATAAGAGTATAACACTTTCATGCTACGATTATTGCGGCCAAAGATGTCACGGTTAACGGTATTATTATGATATTCATCAAACTTTCCTAAAATACTGTTAGTGCTCAGATAAAGTAAAATTAGCTTTATACCATGTTTGCCTTGTATTTTATCAAATTAGACAAACTTCACTGTGTACACTATATTGCACTATTGTTAGAATCTGCAAAAAAACCCTTCAAACACCAGAATCAAAAGCAGATTGTTAAAAGTCTGAGACTAAGTCTGAGTTGGAAATGACTTTGAATGGCAGCATAGCGTCTTTGTCACGTTTTTATGTATGTTCTGATTCTCTGTCGGGTGTTAATAGTACGTTTTAAAGGGCAGAACATTTGTAAACATGCACAGGATATAAGAGTGATGGACTGTGGCACATAATGGGCTCTTAGCCACTACCTCCACTTTACTACAATCAAACACCACGGGCAGAGTGGAAGCTGACTTGTGAGGAAGAGTGTAAAGTGTGCAGTCTTGAGGCAGCAAATATCTTTGTTGTCAGTCACATAAAACACATGTTTTCTCTTGCACCTATAAACTAGCTGCACCACAGTGGATGTAAGTCATGGCCTCAGCAGCTCGAGTTAGAAGGAGCCTGGTTTGTTGATCTTGCTGTAGGTGTGAGGAGCACTGCGTTGTGTTCATGGTGCCCTCAGAAAATGAAGATAGTTGCAGTAATGACAGAAATTGTCGGTGGTGTCGATACCATCAGAATGTTTCAATACAGCTGTGACTAATGATTATTTTCATTATCGATTAATCTGCAGATTATTGTCTTGAATCATTTGGTTTTTTTAAATGTCAGAAAATAGTAAAAATGTCCATCACACCCAGTAAAGCCCAGTAAAAAAACACACAAATATATTCAAATTTCAATTCTATGAAACAGAGAAATGCAGCAAATAATCTTCCTGGAGAGGCTGGAACCAGTAAACGTTTGGCATATTTGCTTTAAAAATGATTTAAATGATTAACCGATTATCAGAACAGTTGCCAATTATTTGTCTGTAGATCAGCTAATCAATTAATTGACTAATTGTTGCAGCTCTGCTTGCTTGACATGCATCCTCAGTGATGTCACATCCACTGTGATTCAGTGTTGCTAAATAATAAGACATAAAAAAAATACTGCACTCCAAGCATTAAATCTATCAATCCTGTTGCCAACATGAAGTTGAGTCATATCCCATCCTTTAAGACCTCTCATCTCTCTATTAGCTCTCCATCTCTGCTTCCTGTTCTTTCAATATGAGTCCTTCAATGCTGTGATTTAAAAACATGTTACATAGCCTGTTAGTTAGTTTTCTGATAATCCTTTATACATTCCAAGGCTCTTGCATGTGAGCATATCTGTCTGTCTGTGTCTTGTTTTCGTGTGCACAAAGAAAAAATCTAAAAATAATGTGGTTGGGTTAACTATCTGTGAGGTGGGCTGGAGTGTTTATCCATCAAGTTTTATTCATTTTTCATTTCGTATCCTCAAAGCTTATACTTGCTTATCTACCAAGGATACATTTTTTTTCGCCGTTTTAGCAATAATTCCAGACCGTGACCCTTTCTCTTTGTCTGCATCTGTAGGTGATATCTCCTCCTTTGTGTGCTGAATGCATCTCTAGATGCCCTTTAAAGCTGTGAATATCTCAAGTAAATCACCTTCACTCTGGGTATTCACTGTGTTTTTTCCAAGGATACACAAAGGACATCATGATGGCTCAACAAAATATAAAATAGATGGTTTGATTTGTTTCCATCTTAAGTTAAAAATGCGTAGTTTGGATGGAAATCTAGCAGGGGAAAGCATGTATTGGTGTGCATGCATGCATGCAGACTGCATCTGGATGGCCTATTACAATGTAAATATCTAAAAAAAAAAAAAAAACACTCCCATTGTTTGTTTTGAGCATGTTTTTCCATACAAATGGCTCTTTATTGACAGACAGCTGAGCACCATCCTGCTTTCCTGAGTCCGGAACTGAATTAAGAAGCTGCCCTTTGTGTCTCTTTCATATCTTGTCATTGTTGCCCAAATATGGTCCTGTTTTATTACATCCAGCAGTATAATAGAGCATACTGAGTGATTCTGGCGTCTGAAGGCTGCTGTTGGAATTTTTCAGTTGAAGCTGCCAACATTTGCCCCATATGTCATGTTGAGGTGGTAGATTCAATCATAGAGGACTAAAGAAACCAGAAAATATTCACATTTGAGAAGCTTGAATCAGAGAATCTGGACATGTTCTTCTTAGAAATGTCTCAAATGATTAATTGAATATCAAAATAGTTGGCAATTAATTTAATCGTTGGCAACTAATCAGTTAATCGACTCATTGTTGCATCTCTACATCACAGGTAAAACTGTACAATCTGTACATTTCTATTCAACCTTATACTGTAGTTCAAAATGAGTTCACATTTGTACATGATGGAGTCAGTTTCACAAAACATGATAAAGCTCCAACATAGATCATTATGGCTTAATGGAAAAAATCTACAAATGTTGCACTGGTGACTAAGTATTCCCAGTACCTCGACTGACTTTCACAGGAAAATGTAACATCGCTCTGAGCAAAATGCACATATGCAAACATATTTATTACGAGGCAGAAAATCACATTCAAATTTTATTCTAATTTATTCAGATTTTTCCTTGAGTCCTTGAATGATTTTCATTACCATCATTTAATGAGACACTGAGAGTTAATGAATAGACTCACGTTTCTGTGTATTGAATCCACGGTGCACCCTCCAGCCAAGTTCATCTATTGTATAGATTTCATGGGTAGAAAGACACAATTACAGTGTATGTAAACTGAGAGGTGAAACCCAGAATGAAGCACCTGCTGCACAACTGGCTGCTGCTCGACTCAGATGGACGTATCAACACTTTTATCAACTCAGATCTTCTCTAATCTGGACTATGGAGGCAGGACAGTAACAAAACAATGTTCAGTGAGACTTAACTGAGAATATCAACCTGACAATAAAAGCGATCGCAAGCACAAATTACACCCTTACACCCAAATATCATGTTGTGTATGTAAATTTGGCTCAGCTCTGGGCAGCGTTTTTAGGTATATACCACATCAAATGATGCCTCTTTTGGGAGTTTTGAGATTCAGGTGGTCATATTACTATTTTTTTTTTTTCCTGCCTTCTTTGATTTATTCTGCTGCTCAACTTCAAACACCTCTCACTTGACACCGGGGAACCTAATTTGTGTCAAAACCAGATGAGCCACAGTCCTGTCAGCCCGAATAACTCTACAAGATCTCTTCTGACCTTTCTCATCAACTATGCATTTCAGCTCAGACTGCTCCTGATTGGATGTTTACTGGCTGATTGCATCAGTCTCATTCTAAGTATACCTTTTCGCTCTGGCGTTCTTAAAAATCAGGCTCTCAGGCAATTTCTAGGATTTTGAAACTAAAGCTTTGAGCTCCAACAGTCATACATTTAGCGAACTGGTAACTGAGCTTCCTGATTCTACCTGTCTTCACGCTGTGTGCTTAAGCTTTTATCATTTGCATATATGAATCATATCATCAGCACTTTGAACGAGAGGGAACATGTAATTATCTCCATACATGTGTGTGTCTATATGAATGTGTCCTCAGCTTGGAGGTGACCTTACAGAAGCGCAGCGAGGGACCCATGTGGTCGGAGCTGGTGATGGGAGACAGGAGAGGCGAGTATGTGATGAATGACGAGCAGGCCGCCCTCATCCACGAGAGGCTGACCCACCTCACCTCCGAAGACCTGGTGAGGCTGATTCTCCATGTGCATCACTGATAACTCCAGTTGTGTACAAACATCCTGCCTTCCATGCATTAAATTACTGAAAACTTTGCAGAGCAGCCCCATCCTGTCCGAAGTTATGAAGGAGAATAATAAAAATGAAGAAGGAGACAGGACCAGTGTTCCTGATGGCAGCAGTCCAAACTTTAAATCAAAAGTGTTTGTCTCCTTGTGAGTGAGAATGTGCTCATAAATTAGATGGTAATTTACAACATAAAAGTGTGCAAGGTTCACATTTTGTCCTGAAGGTTTTGCTGAAGGAAAAATCCTTGAAGGAATAAGAATTAACTCCATAACTTTTGGAGCATTCTGCTTATTAGACTTTGATATTTACAAAAAGATGCAGAATACAGCAGAGTAATACGGTATGGATAAAATCTTCTATTATGATCATATAGCACAATATTAATAATATAATATCTATATATTATGATTATAGTATATTTTCTGGAAACTCAGTTGAGAAACTGTTGATGAATAACAAGATGTCTGTGTGGTACATTATATATCATCGTATAGCAAAAAGTTTTTCAGTGTTTGAAAATATTATTCAAACATAAAACTTTGGTGATGCATTGATTTTTCTAGTGGGGTAGGTTTGTTTTCTCCAGGGCTTTTCTCATGACCTTCCATACATTTCTTATTAAAGTTCACCCTTCTAGCTTTCAGCCTCCCTCCTTCCTCTGAGGCCTCTCATCGTCATCCCTCTCCTCTTCAGTTGCTCTGAGTCCTCTTCCTCCGTCAGTCTTGTACACATCATAACACTCTGGTCTCCGGAGTCCCTCTCAGTCTCATGTTCGACAGCGTTTTTAGCCACTTCCTCTCTCACCATCACCCTTCATTAGTATCATCTGGGTCCACTTGAGGGCTTCACTGCAAATCAAGCCTTTCACATGTTAATAAATGCAAAACAAGTGTAACCCGAGCCTCTGTCTTGTTATTCTGTTCCTCCTTTTTGTCCAGAATGGTAACCCTGACAGGGATAAGCCCCCTTGTAACTCTCAGGAGCTGGAGGACTGTGATGGGTTTCCAGAAGACAGCTCTAGCCTCACACACTTTGATGGAGAATCGCTCATATCCACTCAGGTGGTGAGTAACACCTCTCTCCTTCACCGGTACACACTTTCATTCTGAAATCCTTCAAGTCTGAGCCCTCATATTAAACATTTTCAGTTGTTTCTGTCGGCTCTTTCTATCTTTCATTCCCCTCAAGTATGTTATTGGCTACCTGATGCTCACCGCCTTTATGAGAGCATGTTTTTTTATTCAGCCCTGCTTTCAGTGTGTAAGCCAGTGCTGGCCTTACCCTTTAACAAGCCACTTGACCAGAGAGCTCTGCAAACGTCCAGTAAAGAAGAGACAGGCACACCAACTAATTTTCCTCACCCCTCCTCATGACTAGAATAGTAAGAAGCTAAACCATTGTAGCCAACATCTATTTTTATAAACACTCATTCTATGAATATATTCATCAGGGTACAACATGTCATTTGGCAGGGTTGTCTAGTGGTTGGAGAGGCTGTCCTTTAATTAAGAAGTCACAGGTTATATCCCACAAAGTTTCTGCCAGCACATGAGTTGGTTTAGATTCGCTGATTCCTGATTAGATTCCGGTTTGGTCATTATTTATGTTGTTCTGTTGTTGAGTCATATATCTCGACTCTTTGCTTTTTGAACGAGAAATGAGCAGACCCGTTGGCTTGCTTCCAAAGATATATAGTATCACTCATATAAAATGTGCCCTGCATCAAAGGGATCTTTACTCGTTATCGCTTTGTTGATATATACCTGCTATGGTCTACCTACTGAGGTGTCTGTCTCAGGTGCAGTAAGCCTTAGCTTCTCAAGTAAATGGTTACTGTGGATTTGTTTGCTTCATTGCATTATAGGCATTTACTCTGTCAACCTGAAATTAAATTGCTTTTTTGTCTACTACAGCATACATACAGTATCTGCTTTGTAAGTCACTTGTCCTGTTTTCTCCTAAAAAATTAGAACCCAAAAGGGAGAAATGTGTATTTTAGAGTCTTTGATTTCATGAATCCCTAGTTTTACATTATTTTGATTAAGTACTGTTCCATCATCTTCTTACATAGCTGGAGACCTTATTTCAATACAGCAAATCAGATCTTGAATAAAGCGATAATGTGGCGTTCAATCATAGGCAGAACAGACGGTCACACTGAGCCTGATTGCATCCTGCTACACAACACAAGAGCCACAGACTCTGAACAACAACCCACATTAACTTAACTGCTAAAGTCTCCTTATCTAATTTACAAACATGATCACAGGTCTTGTCCTTCACCTCGGCTTGTTTAACGAGCCACCAAACAAACATTCATCAGGGAAAAGTGCACCGCTATCATCGGTTGGCAGGCTAGAGAGCTAATTAGTTGCTCATTCTCTAGCACATTAAAACAGCATGTTAACATTCCTGAAAACGTCACTTCGGTCCGGTCAGATGTGCTGGTTTGGTCGTTGCTCTTCAAAACCCCAGTTAGTGACATGCTGTCTGTCCATGGCTTGTAGCTACAGCAGTTTGTTTACTTTGTCTCCATTATGTGTGGTTTAACACCAGCTAATGTCAATCAGACCAGCCTCTGACACAAAAAGGGGAATTTCTAATATGTTTTCTTTATTCTAATAATAAAAAAAACTATTAACAATACATTTAAAAACATGTAGCCATTATTTTTATTATTTTTGACTGCAAAGAGGGATGATTTAATGTAATTTCAGATAGACTTCAATATAGAATACACTTTACTGTTATGTGGATTATAATGGCTATGGAAGTTTAATATAAAATGTTCCTCCAGTATTTTGTAATTGTATGTTTTAGCAGCTGAGCTGTGAATGATTTTATTGCAGAAGCCTTCTAGCTGTGGTATAATGGGTGCTTATGTACATTTGTTCTGAAGTGCTGCACAGTGAAATCTCAATCTTGTATTATGTCATTTTTCAACCTTCCCTTAGGCATTTAGAGGTTTTTGCTCATTAACAGCATTCATTGAGGAAGGTAAGAGGTTGTCTTGTTTACTTACTCCATCCAGATTTTCACTGAATATGTGAAGAAAAAACAACAACTGTCTAGCTGCAGGCAAGTTAATCTATTTTAGTTGGAGAAAACTACTACTACTTATATTTCACATTCACATTGTACACTTCCAAAATTGCCGATAGCACAAAAAATAAAAATATTTTGCTCCAAGACGTATTTCAAAAAGCAAAGCTATAACAACTTCGCCTCCATATTTTGAAAATACTGATATAAATATCGAAAAGCAGATACATAGCAGTTTTCAAAAGCTCTATTCATCTGTGGACATTAGTCAATGTCCGTCACTGATGCTCCACTTACAACAGTTTCTCTGTTTCATTTGCACAAAATAATATATGTGTTTATGGATAAGAATTCCCCATCACAAAAACTCACACAACAGTCAAAAATGAACCCTTTCACTATGTAATGAAAGGCTAATAATGAGTATTGAATATAAGGTAGAGTGTTTCTACTCAGGCTGTGATGAAGGTCTTGATGTGAATGAAAGCTCTTTAATGTTTCTCCCTCCATTTACTCTGCAAATAGTACATCCAGGCAAGCTGCTGCCCTTAAATAAGGTGGATTGTGACCGTACCTGTATACCATCAGCCTTTTTGAAGGGCAGTCATCTGTTTGTTCCACATGTGTGCTAACATGTGAGTCAATGCAGGTGTGTGTGTGTGGATGTTTTCCTGTGTTTATCTCATCCACGAAGCCTTACCCTTCTATTTTTCTCCTTCCCCTCATTGTATCCACCTTAATGCTTCAGTCGCTCGCCTGCCCACCGGGATATATATTTGCTGACCTCTTTTAAAAACCTTTCAGCTTAAAATTGTAGCACCTCCTATTAATTAAGCATCTTTTATCGATCTCCTCCTCTTCGGTTCCGGTCTCAGTTGAAAAGATGGAAAATGGTTTTTATGTGCGTTTCCCAGAGGGAGGCTGTGAGTCATTTCCACTGGCCATATGTGTAATACCTTTTACAATAGAGGATAACTACTCATCTGGTAACTGGGGGTGGGAAAAAAAAAATCGATTCACTCAAAGCCACTGGAACCTTGAAATAGTAAAAATGCATTTACGATATCAAAGTTGAGTATTTCATTAAGCATCCACCGCATTTTCCATTCACTTACATGAAATGGTTAGCATTAGCTTTTCTGTGCGAAACTTTTGAGCTTATTATAAACTACCCCAGTAGTCCGCTTGTTATCTTGACTAGCAGACTAGAGTAGACCACAAATATCTGTGTTTTTATTGAACTATACCTAAATGTTTTAGCATCTTCCATTCACTTACATCAAACAGTTAGCGTTGATTAATACACATTTGGGTGGTTTACTTTGATGGCCAAAAGTGACCTGCGACCAGATTTCCGCCTCTCCAGATGCACATCCTCTGCTCTCCATTTTATCATGGCTGGGGTCATGACCTAGAGCTTCTAGTGTTCCTGTTTTGGCTGGCAAGTGCAACTTCTTACCATGTTGTCTTTAGAGCGTTTGGCATCCCACGTTCCACAGGGTCGCACACAGAAAAATCAGGCTCAAAACAGGGTCATCTGCTTTCCACCACCTGATGAGCTTCAAAGAACTGGTGCTGGCTTTGAACGTCTGGCTGGATCTGCAGCATTCACCAGGGTTGTGGGCTGCAATACAATATAGCAGCCAAAGTTGCATGAAATTCAGTTTGAGGTGGCAAGGTGACCAAAATGAACCACAACCATTAAAAACACCCTGGCCTGAAAGTATTCACCCAAAACTCATATTATTCCACACCATTTATCATTTGATTCCTCAGCCAGAGAAGGTCATCACAGCTGATGCAAACCTCCAAAAGAAATATTTCTAACCGTGACTCTACGTTTTTTAATAGCAGACAGTCAGGCTCACACTTAAGACACTCCAGCCTGGGATAGCTGACTTTTCCTTCACATGGCCCAACTGCCGAAAAGGCGTCATACGTGTCTAGTGGGAAACGGCAGTTCCACTTGAAGTTGCCATCTCCTGAAAGTACCGGTCAGTTGGATAAGGAGCAGGAGTGACAGTTACGCGTGTGCATCTGTAGTTATATGACAGGTGTGAACATGAATGACAGGCGTCAAGAATTGTCCAATAACATTAGATAAAAAAAACATAAAAACAATACCGATTCTCTGCCAATAAAAGTGGGAGTGTCTGGAGCACAGAGAGCTGTGGAAAATCTGAAGTGATCAATTAGAGAGCAGCCTCAGAGATGGAGACACACTTGAGCCTGTGGAACAGGCACTGGGGCCAGATGACCGAGGTGGTCGGCTTCAGCCAGACTTGCGGTGTGGGGAACAGCTGCATGGGCGCATCGCCGCTGCTCTTTCAGCGCCAAACAACTCTACTCCAGCTCTTCATGACCATGATTATTATTAAGGAGACACATTAAAGTCAATACCCATTCACACAAGTTTTTTGATTGAAGCTTAATTTCATGTAAATAGTTTCAAATGCTATTGCTAATAGTGTTAATAGTTATTAACAATATAGCCTTTGATCTGTCTCCATAACATTGTTAAACCCATTGGAAAGTAACCGAAATGTTATGTTAGAATTTGCTTTGTAGATATTAGTTTCCATCAGTCGGTGCTCATCAGTTTCTGCAGAAGAATTTTATTATTATTGAAAACAAACAAATTTCTTTCTGTTTCTATCATTTATATTTTCTCATCTGTTATTTCTAATACATTTAACAGCCTCTCCTCCCTGGCCTCATCCCGCCTGTCCCTCTCCTCTGCCCTATTCCCTTCCCCCTCCAGCAGTTCCAATATGGCGTCATACCATTGCCTTTTTGGTGGCCCTGGCTCCTCTGACCCTGACACTCTACCTGGACTGGCTCAGATGGCACTGAATCAAGGGATGCTGATTCAGAAACAGAAGGGTTCTCTCCCAAGCAGGGCACAAAATTAGCGCCAGCCACCAGCCAAATGCTGGTAAAATATGCAAATGGCTGTTAGATTGGCTTCACTCTGCTCTCACTGCTTCACAAAAAACAATGGTAATCTATTGAGTGATTGGTAAAATTTGAACATTCACTTGCCATTTGGGTGGTGGACAAAAAAAGTTAACTTTGTACCCTGCTCCCCAGGCTGAGGCAATGAGGCAGGAGGCTGAATAGCGTGCCACCTGTTGCCTGATCCATGAAAGAACCACGTCTATGTTCCAGCAGTTGGCTCCCCTGATTCATGCCACTCCCCGAGCCCCTGCACACATTACAATTTATATAAAATATTTGTAGTGCACAATTCATGTAGTGTTCATTTCACATGCTAAATACAGCAAAGAAAATACTCGAAGAGATCAATAACTGTAATCTTTCATCTATGCTTTCACTATATTGGACTATAGTTAAATACAGTGAATCCAAACCTCGTATGTCTAAGTTTTCACTCTTCTTGGCTGCTCGAGCAGGACTCACCACACCAGCAAGGTCCCTCTCTTTCAACACAGCTGTACAATATATAATAGTAAAATCTATTACTATCATTAACAATGTTGATAGATGTTGATAGATAACTTTGTTTAGCACTTTTATACAAAAAATGCAGCTTAAAGTTCTTTACAACAAAAGAAATTACATGCACCAAATGCATAATGCATAAGTGCACCATATGAAAAGGACATAAAAAACAAACGTCAACAGATCATCAAAGGTTAAACAGAAAATTACTTACATCATTTTTGGAAATATAACTCAGGATATACATGATTTAACTTTTTCAAATGGTCTAAGTAAACAAAAATCACAATAAATTGTAATATGGAATCGCAATACTTAAGGAATCAGCACCCAAGTATTGTTACTAATTTGGGGCGGCAGCGGCGGGCTAACCCATTGTTGCTAAATTTGGGGCTAAACCGCTTCACTTTTCCAGCAGTTGGGGAAACAACAGACGAGAGTTTTCTTGGTCTTGAGAGGCTGCAGCATTTATTAACCAACACACTGCAGTCTGTACTGTACATTTACTGCCAGATTGACAACTTACTGCTAACCTTTTCCTCTGCTCCACTCGCATTCACTGTCACTTTTCTGCCGCTCGCTCTCTCATACTCGCCCAACCACACACTCGCTATGCACACACATTACGCACTGCCCTATTCCTTAAAGGAGCTACATTACTCTTAACAGTACCTTTCACACAGATGTCCATTGAAGAATGAGGAGAGGGAGGATTCTGGGATTTGATGCACTAGTCGACGGCTCAAAACAATTCCAGGGTAACTAGGGTGTTATCGTGCTTGTACAGTGTGTGAGTGAAAATCATTTGTAGCCAACTGAAATTAGTGATTGTGTGAAATTTCAGCAGTGGTGGTCATAATTCTGCAGCAGCACACCACTCATGACATGGTTGGTACCAGTGGATGGCCTAGTTTCATATGATACCCGTATCTTCACTGTAGCTTTAAAACTGAGCCCGCTGCAGCCTCTGGAAGACAATAATGTCAGCCGAGGACACAGCTAAAATTTATACCTCTGTGTTATATCCCTCTCTTAAACTATAACAATTGTAATTTTTGTGAAAGCCCACTATTTATTTAAATCGGCCTGTGTGAGTGTGATATTGCTGGGCTCACGCTATTGACTCCAGCGAGTGAAAACACAAACACGGTGTGAAACTCTTTCATCGTGTTGGCACCGTCAACCAAGACAGGTGTGACTCCGCGAGCCAATCAACATCTTACAATAGCAGAGCACAGAGAGCACCTCTATCTACTGTGTTTTTGTGTAAAATGGACAATGATACCAGTTTTAAAATAATCAGTTTCCCTTTGATTCAAAGAAGGGACACTAACTCAATGTGATTTCAAAGGGACCAACAGCCTGAGGGGAAAGTGATTTTACCATCATACAGTTATGATCACATAGCACAGACTGGATGATATCAAAGGTCATAGTGTCTGAATGTTGTTTGATCTAACTGGTTTCTCTACGGTCAAACTAATCAACCTGGGCAGTTTAAAAGGACTCGAAAATCTCTGGCAGGAGAGAGTCTAAACAAACAGAGATTTGTCCTCTGGCTGTAAAGGCGAGTGAACACCAGCCTTGCAGGAACATGATGGAAGCGATGATGGTGAGCTGGCATTTCAGCTGTTATTATGGACATCTGGCCTTTGTGTACAGATGCATTTGCTTTTGGTCTTGTAATGTGACCCTCTCGCTTCCTCTCGTCCATCTACAAAGCCTTTAAACCCTTTGATAAGAAGAGTATTCACTAAAAAGCTTTCTGTAGACTCAGAACAGGTACAAGTAATGTATTCTTGCCTATACTGAACCCAATTATAGTGCTTCATACAGTGTACATCAATAAAACAACCCCTACAATCAGACAATGTTCAGTATCCTTACAAAATATTCTCAACATAAGGTTCAACTTACTGAATAGAGTTACTCTCTTTTAATGCTCAGCTCCATCTGCAGTACAAGGCCACATGATGTGGTTGGAGACAACAATGGTTGTTGTCTGCTGTTTCCAAGGCCAAGACAGAACCATCAATGCAATATATAATATATATTGTATTAACTTTTCCTGCTATACACAAGATACCTTTTAAAAAAAACATTTTAGTATTATTATTTTTTAAATGGACCCAGATCTTTTTAGCCTGGTTTCAGACCTTTGAATCCCACATTTTCATTTTTTTCAGCAATTCAAATGCTGCAGTTCAAATTAGAGCTTTGTATGCAGGGTTAAGAACAAGGGTAGCTCTTAAATCTGCATATTACTTCTATCATCATCATCTATCATCATGAATTGTGAATCTGTTTTCTCAACATATGATCATTTTGTCTAGAAAATGACAGAAAGTATTGAAAACTGCCTATTCAAAGTCTTTTTTTTTTGTCCCACTAACAGCTCCGAACCCAAATATATTCAGTTTGCTGTCACATAAGACAAAGAAAAGCAGCAGATTTTCACATTTGAGATGCAGGAACCAGCCAATGTTTGGTATTTTTTTTTACTAGATAAGTACAGCCTCTGTACAGCTTATCAAAATAGCTGCAGATTAATTTTTTTTCTGTCAACTGACTAGTTGATTAATCTACTATCATTTCATCACCACTGCTCCTAGCAACCACAACTGTAGCTTTTGTAAAAATGGTTTTGGTGGGACAGATATGTCACTCAACGCTGATTAGGTTAGAACAAAACAAAATAACTTGAACACAATGTCTGATTAAATGATTAAGTGGAACAAAGCGGAATATCAGTCTAATTATCAGGTGAAGATCTTTCGGTCATTTAAACTTGCTGTACATACTCTGACATGTTCATGGCTTCAGTACTTTACTGATTCCTTTATTAAATGTAGATCTTGTAGTACCTAACCAAAATAATAACATAATAGACTGGAACAAACTGTGTTTTTTACCACAAGGTGTAAAGCAGACATGAAGTAGTCAAATGGCAAACGTGCTCACCCCATTGCATTCTGTTTCTGCTGTGTAAATACATCAAATACAGTACATTTAATGTCCTGCAGTGGAAAATATATTTTTCTTTGCCTGTTGACAGACTACTTGAGACAAGTTCAGCTGTGTCTAGGTCATCCACCGGTTTTAATAAAAGCCCTCTGGACCCAAAGAACTGAGCGTATCCTTCATGTGTTTATCGCTCTCTTTGTAGAGTAGCGTATCTCGGTTCTGCAGGTAACATATTTGGATTCAACAGGTTAATCCGATGCTCTGTTCAGCTGCTGGCAGTTAAATCCTCCTCATTCAATAATGTCTGTGTAAAGAAACTGGATTCGAATAGAGCAGAAACTTCTTATGTTTATGTGGATAGTTGAGCTCCTTTTTGTAGATGTTTTGATTCGCCTGATTGCCCTCTTGTAAGATGAAACCTGAACCTTCTACGGTACATATCTGACAAAATAAGCAGTCCAGAGGCTGTTGGAAAAGGTATACTGAAAAATAATGAGATAAAAGCCTTGTAATTGAATTTTTCCTTTTTTCAGAATGTGACCATTATCAAGCCACAGAGAAAATGGTATCATTTTTCAAGACTGAGGCAAAGTTAGATTCATATCAGTCGTATAATGGGAACGCTTAGTCACTGACTCTGAAAATGTCTTGCAAAACAAACTAAACCTACAGAGTTTGAGAACCTAGTTTTATTTTTCTGGGAAATGTAATTGCAGATTTAAGTTTACTGCCAGAGATAATTAGTTTATTAGTTAGAACTCTAAGGGCAATATGCCAAAATACGTCAGCATCTGTGAGTAAGGGCAAAGGATGTTATTATGTCTTAGAGTGTCAGATATTGAGAAAGAGGTAAGTAGATTTTCTGCAAGTATCAAAGCTTATCCATAAGATTATATCTTCTCTTGTGTCAGAAGCAACTTCAACAAAACATTGTCAGGGATTATTAAGTTTAACTACATCATCAGGAGACTCAGAAATTTTGGTGAAATCTATGGGCCCTGTTTTTGTGGATGCACAACGACCAGTGCAAGCAGTGCTTTGACTGTTTGGTATTTTCCTGACCTTTAAACTCGCTTTGGAGGAGAGGCAGCACAAAGTGAGTAGCTGTATTTTGGTTTAAATTTGGTCCTAGTCGTTGCTCTGAAAACAGATGTCTTAGAATGATGTCTGTTTCTTTTTCCACATCAATCTTCTGCTGCGTCGTTGATGTTCATCAACAAGAACAAACTAAATACTTGCTGGAAACATGGTGCAATAATGGATTAATGCTTGAAATATAAATAATTTATTTCAATTAAACACTGAAAATAACGTTGAATGTGGTTAAAGCAGGAAAGTCGGTAAATCAGTTGGCAGTGATCTATCAATGAATGTGGGTGATTCTTACAGTATCTTTTGTCCACGGCTGCTTTATACTGTATGAAAAGCTTCTCCTTCAGTTCATTAAATCCCTGCAGCATTTGAAGGCAGCAGGATCGATATATTGATAAATCTGCAGACTCTGAGAAGTGCTGCACCAGAGCACAGTGCCCTGACATGACACCAGACTGCTACAGTATAACTACACACATCAGACTAGTTGGTTATAAGTCAATATTCTGCCTGAGATGTCGGGTTGCTAGCGTTCATCATAGCCTCTTTTCCAACCTTCTTTTTAGCAAAAGTTGTGCCGTGGGGCTCTGAACTATCCAGACCTTCCCTGAAGAAAAATTTCAGAGCTAAGAGTGCAGTAATGTGACTGGCTTAGTGAGTATTTAATAACCACCACACCCACTGATCTATATTCTCCTTCACTCAACCTTTTTGCACTTTTTTCCAGTCTTTTGCATATGAACCAAAATAGCAGGTGCACACAGAGACGCCCACGCAGTCAGTGCCTCCAAAACCTACCACACCGCGCTTGTCGTGGCGCTTGCAGGGTTAAAATAACCCAATGTGTGCTCACTGTCTGTGTTTGGAATCAAATCCGTGGAGCCGATGTAGAGCTGCAGCTTTTAGTTGATTCATTGATTGGTCGATCGACAAAAAATGAATCTGCAACTCTTGTGATAATCGAATAATTGTTTTTGTCTTAAATCTGAGGATTTTAAGCTTTTTTGTGTCAAACATATCAGAAAGTGAATATCTTTGGAGTTTGGACTGTTGATCAGACAAAACATCACATTTCAAGGCGTCACTTTGGGCTGTAAGAAATTATAACAAGATAGAACATGTAGGACATTTTATAGACAAAATGATTAATCGAGAAAGAAATCAGCAGTGAATGAAGATAATCATTAGATGCAGTCCTAAGACAATGTTGCTGTCTGCCACGTTGTCTTTTTATATCCCACTGATTAACATTCTTTAATTGCAGAGATTAACTAATTATTAAAAGAATTCGCTGCAGGGATTGTGATTAAACCTGCACGTTCTCTGCCCTCCACGGCACATAAAATCATCTGATTTAAGTCATTTTAATTTAGCATACATTGTAGTTGTTTAATTTTTTTTTTTTTTTGTTCATCACAAAACATGACCCTTTGCAATCACTGCCGTCATTGTCAGTCAACTCGCGCACAAACACAGGCTCCACTAAAGCATGAGCGAATGTCTGCTGTGCGCTCCAAGTCAAACACAAGTGGCAAGAAAATGAGTTCTAGAGTGGAGGAGTGATGGTTCGCTAAAAGGCTTGTCACTGTGCGCAACCGTCAACATATGGGCTGGTTTATGCTGAATTTTCAATGCCTGTCAAGTGTGTGTTGAGACGGGGAGGACAGCGCTGCCTGACAGCCTCTGAGACATGATGTTGGCAGTTGGATTCACGGGATGGGAGTTGAGTCTGAGTGAGAGATCGGTGTGAACAGTCAGATGTCAAGGAGCGATCATGTCGTAACAGCGGTCATTTTCTTTCCAAAACAAATGGAGTCAGACTAGAATAGCACCAGACTGCACACATGCAATTACTTGAAGTACATTCATGAGTGTGAGCTGAACGTGGAGCAAATACATAGACTTTTATGGTTGTTATCAGCTGCTATTCAGAACAGCTTTTTACCCATAATGGCCATGTTCAGTGTCAGGATGGAGATCTGCTGCAAACTCCCTGTTTAATCAAAGTGGTAACTATGTGGAATGAAAAAATGAAATGAAATGAAATATGAGCAGTGTAAACATTAATAAATTAAAACATATCAGTAATACATGTCCCCAAACCACCACCATCACGAAAATTAACACAAGTCTGTCAGTAAAAACATATAATATAGTCTAACTGACACTGATATCAAGATTAAAGAGATTTTAAAAATTTGATTAAACATACATCAGCCACAGTTCCCTTAAGGGAAATAAAATATGTGCTGTGCAAATAATTTTTTAATTAAAATAAATACTTATCAGTGCTTTCTCACGGACAAACTGTGTTTTTAAATGACCTCAATCATATTATATATTGTCATATGTCATATAAATGTCTTGTACCTTATCGGTTGACATTTAGACTGATACCATAATATCTTTGATATGCTAATGTCAGCTGATATATCAGTCCAGCTCTAAGAGATAAAAAGCTAAAATAGAAAGATGTAGTAGAGTGTATCAGCAATCCACATGGATGTGCATAACTCGTATCCATCGTTACTAATGGATCATGATGGCTGCCCCGTCACACCACTCCTCTTTAATATTTCTGCACGAAATATTGAATCAGAGATGCTAAACAGAAAAAGGAGAATGTCAAAGGAAAGGTGTCATTTAAGAAATTCTGCATCTCAGTTTTTTCCACATCAGTGTAAAATCTTTGATGTGTTGCATTTTGGGAGATTTCACCCTAATCCTTCTGAATGCAGATACTATCTATCTCAATTTCTGGACAGATTTTGAAGCTATTGTGGGGTGTTTTTTTGTAGCCGGCAAGTTGATGAAGTCTGGCTGTGATAGGAGAATGATGGCAGAAGTCATTCAGGAGTTTATTATAGTCGCTTTTCACCATAAAGGAAAGGAAGGTGGAAAATCACAGGTTTTATCCTCACTCTATCCTCATTATTGTGTCAATTCACCGCAGCACTGATCCTCAACCTGCTCAGGGATGTCACACTCCTCTCACACGTTTGTGTATGACAGATGGAGAAAAGGTCAACAAAACATACATACCTATACCTGCCTCTCCTGTCTGTCTCTCTCTAGGTGAATCTAGGCAGCCATCAGTACCTGTTCACAGTTGATGTGAACCCATCTGAGATGCCTTGCCTCTGCCTCAGACACGACGTCGACGCTCTGTTGTGGCAGCCGCGTCCCGACCAGCCCAGCAACATGTGGGAGCACATCGCCACCTTCAACGCCTTGGGTAAGAGCTTCAAGTCAAAACAAACTCATTGTGATTCTTTCAAACAGGCGTACAGACATCCTGGAAGCATTAAACATGCTGTCTCTGAAGTATCTCCCAGAAAAACTGAATTTTTGTATTAGACATAATTATTTATGATTTATTATCCATGTCCAAGTTGAAACATGATACATCATTAGAAAGATAAAACCTTGAAAATGAGGACATCACAGATCACTAGTTTCCTTGCTACACTGGAGCTTGATGATGTAATGCTGGGATTAAGATGTCAGCCATGTAAACACCTAGTGATGTCATCTTCTTAAGGTCATATTTTTGGCATTAATGTTGCTGATAAAAGTAACACAGTAGAGTTTTCCATATAAATCAACAGTCATCACTGACGCATCACCTTTTAAGTTTATATGTTGAACTTTTTTAGCGAACAGTTGCTTATTTAAACATCCAGGAGTTACAGAAACACATTATCATTCATTTGGAGTTTCTGTCCACCTGGTGAATGTAAGTCCAATATTCGCTCTCTTTTATCTCTGTTTTTGCTCTCTCCCAACTCCTGAGGGAAATATCTGAGTCTGTAGCTGCTAAATGCTCCACTCTGATCAGCTTGCCACTAACTGTCTCTGTATGCCGTTTGGTCCTGAGCAGGTAGAGTACAGTGGGTTTTTAGAGCTTTTTTTTTCTGAAAACAGCTGTCTGCCGCAGCCAAAAACGACATCATGAGACAGTGAACCAAAACAGTAAAGCTGCAGCCAGACAGAAACTTGCTTTAAAGCTCCGTAAAGCCGAGGGAAGCTGCAGAATAGCTGATAATTCTCAGTCGGTTCATCACTACGAGCCTCTCATACTAAACATTTTCCTTTGATACGTTGTCATTATAAAAAATATTGATTATAGCCGCTTTAAGATCTAATAAAAATGTTCTTACCTTGTAAAACAATTGCAAAACCTTAACATGCAAACTTACTACATTGTATAGTTAAATAAAAACAAATATTTGGGTGATTTAACCTGTTTTGCTAGTTAGTCGATTAGTGAAGCTTTCTAACCAAGTAGGGTCCATTTGATAGATTTGGTAGTTTATTCCATATCAGCAAAACGTTTTAGTGAATGAATAGAAAATAAAGTGGTACTTGAGCTGAAAGTGAGCTGTCAATCAAACGTGATATGGACACGCCCACACAGTCCTAAGAAATGGTTTGAGCAGCCAAATGAGCTGTTTTTGAGCTAAATTTTCTAATAGTTATGAACGTTTATTTTTATTCAGATTTTTGTGGATGCTTAATGAGCCACTCAACTTTGATATCATTTATGCATTTTTATGATTTCAAGCTACGTTTCCAGAGGCTTTAAATCTATTTGCAAATGTCTTCTGAGGATTTACTCAAAATACAGCCAGTAGATTTTATCTGAAGTTTTAGGTTATGTTGTAAGTCGGTACATTATACTAAAAGGATATATTAATAATTGTTAAGGCTATTTATGTAAGTACATTTGATTTAACCTCTGCATTGGTAGAAAATTGGCTTGGGGAGAGCCTGAGTGTCTAGAGTTCTTGCTCTCTTCTTTTGCCACCTCATCTCTTTCACTCTACATCCTCGAGTCCACTTCAGAACAAGCTCAGTCACTCAGTCACAATAACTCCAAACCAAACATAGAAAACAAACTATTTTGCCACCACTTGCTCCACTACCAGTGTATCTAGGGTAGTATCCAGGATTTACTAACATTTGAATTGCATGGATGTGAAGTGCTACAAAAGACACTTAAATATAAGTCTCACGATAACAGAGGTGACAGGAAAAGACCTCAACAGTCGGCAGAAATGTGCACCTCTGGGCGTATGGTGTGCACGTGTCGCTGGATTACATAACAATCAATATATAGACCTGCTCATTAAAACCACTGCTCCTAGTGGTAAAAAACCCCCTCCACAAGCTACCTTTTATGATTAGTGAACATTAGTAAAAGTATGTGGGAGTGGTCAGCATTCTCAGTAGAAGCCTTCCTTCATTTCCATTTTTGATGAATCACACCAACTCGAGTTGAATAATTCATTCTTACAGCTATTAACTTTGTTTATATTCACTCTCATGCAGCTGCTGTGCCTCCGGTGCTGCGGCGGATAGACGACAAACATTTCAAATGGCTGCAATAAAAGCCCAGTAAATGATAAGAGGGTGTTTACCGGCGCTGATTTCAGCCTACGAGGACACAAAACGAAATATATGAAAGTTGTTTGAAAACAGGGTCATTAGCAGGTCTCTCCTCTGCTGTGCATATAAACCATTCAAGCAGGTCTGGGTTATATTTTGCCCATTAGCTCAGTCACTGACTGATGTGTTGACTGTTCATCTAACTCCAAATCTTAAATCAGATACTCAGGTCATCAACCACTGTACCCACTTCTAGAGCCGCGTCTCTTTCAATCTCCGTCTTGATTTAATTTATCTACTCATCTATTTCTCCTCAACGACGGCATCTGGAGCATGTTTTATTTCAATTTTCCCGTTTGGCAGGTATGACATCTTCATTTGTCTGCCGCTAACACCGCAGAGTTTTGCCAATCTGTCCATTTCTGTGTGAAATGTATCATCCAATTTGAGAATATAAATGGATCCCCGGTGATATTTTCAGACGTTATCTCAGCGAGCCAAAAATGAGACTCAGAGGAAAATTGGTGAAAAAGTATGTTTGAACACGAAAATCAAAGCCTGTTTAGGTGCAACAGAAAGGACTCTGTCATTATTATAAATGGCTTTCACCTCGCAAATGAGTTTATATATATTCTCATATAGAAAGATCCTGCACTGTCGGGACAAACATTAGTCTCAAAATGTTTCCCAGTCTGACAGAGCAGAATTTATAACTCAGTATTGGGTTGGGAATAGATTGTGCTGGTCGAAGCTCTACTAGGCAAGATTTTGTTTTGTTTTTTTTGTTTTGTAAAACTAATCTTATTAGCCTTAATGAGTAAGTTGGGCAACTGAAGAGAAAAATGCCCCTTCTTGTGTTATTGAAATGCCCTTGTCTCAGATGGGAAATCTCAGAACGCAGGTAGTAGCTAATCAGATCTTAAGAGTGAAAGATAATTTGTTTTTCAGCAGCAAACGAGCCCCTTGCTATCGAAAGCTCAGTTCATTAACATCCGATCTTTTGTCCTCTTGGTATTGTGTTATATGACCACGAGCTTTCTGCTTTGGTAGATATGAGGGTACTGTCACTGTGGGCAGTTTACAGATGGCAAATGATTGGAGTTTAAACGTCCCCTCAAGACAAGACATAAAAAAAAGTACTCTGCTTTGAAAAATTTGTGTCTGATATGGTTTTTTCCACAAAAAACTGCAGTTACCTTGTAAAACAAAATCTGAAAATTAATCCTCTGTTGTCCTTCTGCCTCACTGAAAAGCCCAGAATCAATGATATGCAAATATATTTTTCTTTTCAAAATTATAATAATCCAAACTGGTTGTGACGTCAGAGATCATGCTTGTAGGTAAACGCTTTAAACTCAGATTTAAGGTGAGCACAGCAGCAGATGAATGTGAAAACAGCCTTCTCGTGTCAAACTCTGCACATACGTCATTCTGCACAGTGAAGCTCAAACATCCGACTGATGTAACAATAAAGCAAAACACATTTTTGAGTGGAAGAGGAGCATTCAGAGCTTGAAGAACGGAATAAGAAACTGAAAAGCTACGTCAGTGCTGCAACTAACTACATTATATTCATCATGATTAATGTGTAGATTGATTTTTTAATTAAATGACAGTTCAAAACACAAAGATATTTATTTTACATTAACATGAAGCAGTTAATTAACAAATCCTCATATTTGAGAAGCTGGAACCAGCAAATGTTTATCATTTCTGCTTTATAAATGACTCTTTTTTTATGACTCAACTAAGTGATTCATTGTGTCATCATTAATGATTTTATTCATGTGTTACATCTGTTGAGGCATTTTGCAGTGGATTTCATTATTAAACATGTATGTAACTGTGCTTCATTAGCCGTACTCAGGTGATTTTATCCTCACTCTTTGTATACCTGAGCATGTTTCCACCACAAAATACAACTGTAAGACTTTTTAAACTCTGCTGCATGATTAGTTTTTAAGCTGTTTTGTTTTGTTTTTAATTTTGTTAATTGTTTTCCTGCAATCATCAGGAGGCACATGCACATCCATAAATATTTGCAGGTGCTGGATAACAATAATCTGAAGCAAAAGGATGAAAAACTACCGGCACTGTGCTTTCTTGTTCCCAGTTGTTCTTTATTTCTACATGGACATGACAACTTTTCAGCCACTCATGGTCTTCTTCGGGTAAAAGTGAGGGATGTACTGTATATGTATATAATGATGAGCTGTGTCCTTTGTGATGTCTGACTCTTTTATTCTTTTGTCCAATTCTTTTCCCACCTACACACCAAATCCAAGAGAAACCATTGTGTCATTTGGAGCTGCTAATGTGCAGTTTACAGTTCATCAGACAATCTGCAGTGGTTTCCATGTGTCTGATTTTTATTGCTAATTTTTTTTTCATAGGCTACGTCCAGGCATCCAAACGGGATAAGAAGTTTGCGACCTGCGCTCCGAACTTCTCCTACGCCTCACTGTGCGAGTGTCTCCGCCGCGCGTTCATCTACCGACAGCCGTCGCCGGTGGAAACCGTCCTCTTCAACAGGAAGCAGGGCCGCCAGGTGGGGCAGGTTGCCAAGCAACAGGTGGCCAGCCTGGACTCCGACAAACCGATTCTAGGCTTCAGAGCGACCAACGAGAGACTGTACATCCTGACCTCCAGTAACCTCTTTGTTCTAAAAGTCAATAATAATTAGATTTGGGACTTTAGATTTCAGATTTTCATCTCATTTCACCCTGAAAGCGAAATCATTCCAAACTTAAAAGTCCTTGTGTGCAAATTTGTGCTTCATGTGTCTGTATTCTCCTCATGTTTCACCTGTCACACGTCTTCTGTGCTATAATATGTCTGTACAACCAAGAAATAAAGAATCATGTTCAGAAAGACAGATTATAATAATAAATGTTCACAGGAGTTGAATTTTTTTTAAGGAAATTCTTTAAGAAAAGAAATGATTATGCTGTGATGCAACACACTGTTATCTTATGGATCACATTTGATACTGGATGTCACATGCACATTTCATAAACAGGTACTGTAGTGCTGTTTTAATGCTCAGTGCATTAATTCCAATTCCAAAATAATTAATACTTATTTCCGTTAATGAATGACTGGCGTATTGTTGGCTGGCTGTGTTGCACTGAGGGTTGGTTGTCGCGTTTTGTCAGATGGTGAGTGGGGAGGAGGACACATGAGGAAATCCCTCTGCTTGACTCATTTTACAATCATTACTGTGGAAGTTATGAAAGAAGCAAACATTCATTTCCATATATCTCCATAAACATGTTTTAAAACATTTACACTGACTCACTGTTGCATTAGCCTCAATCTGGGATGGACCTCAAGCCTAAAATCTCAAGTGGCACAAAAATGCAAATGTGTTTGCAGATGTAAACATCCTGTTGTCTTCTTGATAAGCCTTTATCTAGGTTATGAGAAACCAGAATATTGTGGCATCTAAACTCTTTCTAAATGTTTTTTTTTTTCCTTTTTATGTTGGATTTGAAGGTTGAAATGGAAATGCTACACTGCTCATCGAAGCTAGAAATATATTTATAAATGCTGTGGTGTGATTTTTGCTCTTGTGCTATTAAACTAGAGTGCGTGTGTACCTCAGCAAGATGTGACACATGATGGAGAAAAGTTCACATTTTAAGCATTAAGCAACATTTTCCTTTTCCATTTTAAGAAATCCTGAAGAAGCCCACTCAGCCAATCGACCAGCTAAATACAAAAACGAGAGACACTAATGGACTTTTTTTTTTTGTGAAAGAAAAGGATGGTTTTTAAAAATATATATTTTCTTTCATTGTAACACAAAAAAGAACCAAGAGAGACAAAGGATGAATGTTTTTTTCTGCAGGGTTTGATCCAAAAAGGCAAGAGGCTTGAACATCCCCTTTGGATTCTGCAAGAAACAGATTAATATCAGTGTCTTTTCATGTTCAAAGGCAGCAAGAAACAGAACAGCTAGTCTGTGTTTGCTGTTTGCTGATATTCAGTAATTATAGAACATAAGTCCATGTTTGCTTTGCGATGACCCAGTCAAAGGCAATTTGGCTTTACAATTCAGTAGTCTTGATCAGGATGGGCAATTTTGTGAAGACTATATGCAATTTATGTCCTCATCTCCCCTTGAGTCCTGCCAGTTTCTGAGACGATTCGTTTTCCTGTGCTAAGCCACACTATTGGCCGCAGGTAATCACCCTTTTCTCTTGGCTGTCATTGTTTTGCTCAGGAAAATCCAGTTTTACTCAGAGTTTTTATTTAATTATTGGTGTGTAATTGAATCAGACTGCACCGCTTGTTTTTTATTAGGTGCACCAGCATCCCTAGATTACTTGAAGGGGGCCTGTCAGAGCCGCTAATGTCTCTGAGGATTAGCTCTGTGTTTACTCAGACACAAAGAAAAAAACACGTTGTCAAGCCATCTGACCGCAGAGAATTGGATAATGAAAGATAGTTACAGCTCACTCTCTGTATTTCCCAAACCTCCACATCGCCGCTTTCAGATATCACATCACACATCTTTATAAATCATCTTTTTGAGAACTTCATTAAAAGAGAATTTTCCAGATTGACAGACATGCTGTTTTAAAATTTAATCAGTCCCGTCGAATGAGTTTCATTGGCTCCAGGATCAGGAAACTTGATCTGGTTCTACATTAAAATCAAGTTTCCCAAAACAGGGTCAGTTTTTTCAGTCATATCATGCAGTAAACATTCAGTACTAGTATAAGATACTTGTTGTAATCTGTTCATCATAATCAAATAAGGTAGACTCTGATGCTCAAGGATTAGTCATCAGTACTGACTCAGGCAACCAACTGAGTCATATGACATTCAGTAAAATTAGCATGCAGCTTTAATAAAGGTAATCACATTTTATTTATTTAAGTTTATATTGCAGGATGACGACTGCTCCACCTGGCTAGATCTTTGTAAGGTGCTGGAAGCATCGATTTCTGCACACTTAGACTGTGCAGGATCTCACTTTATTTTGAGCTCAAAATCAGACATGTTTCAATAATGAACAAGCAGGTAAAAATAACTAATCCCATTCTAATCATTGGCAGTATGAGATACACCTGTGCACTGGTGGTAGAAGCTCCAATTGTAGTTTTTAAGTGAGGTATACAAAGGGAGGCCATACTTGTTATAGAATACAAGAAAAGTGTGGAAAACAGTGAATATAGAACAAAAAAAACATAAACAATCAGGAAGCACCTTATAGTAGTACCAGCACATAGTAAACAAGCCATCATACATCAGAGATCCCTAAATCTATAAGAAAAAAACATCTATGGAGGGCCATCATGAACTGTAAGCCCCAAATTTTACACTAGAAATTAGTAAAGAAACATCTCGGATAACAGCAGAACACTCATCAAAATCCTTGTTGAGGTTTTATACATTTGTTAATTATGGCTTCAGGTGGAGCCCGACTGATTGAGATATTTGATATCTATATTCCAAATTCTGCGATACAGACAGTATGATTACAGAGTGTTACACCATAATCTGAGAACATTAATATTCAGATGTGAATACTGCATTTGGTACGCATCTCAGATCACGAGGACACGATATGAGGACGTAGTGATTGATAAATATCTCAATAAGAACACAAAACAAAGAAAGACAAGGAAGACAAATACAACAATGTCTTCAGATAGGATAAAAGGAATTGCACCAAGCACTTTATAAGGAACACCTGTGCAATCTAATGCAATAATATACATGAGGAGGGCAAAATATTAGGAACGCTTTTCAATATAATGCACTCCAGTACATCAACACCCACTACAACCTCAATAATAAACATAAAGTAGAATTATCATCAACTGAAAATGTATAAGCTTCATAAAAGTAGAATTTATGGCAGAGTTGTTGTGTTGGATTGTACTGGATTGCACAGACGTTCCTAATAAATTGCACAGTGAGTGTATATCTGTGTCATAAAACTGCAGTTAAAGGTTTAGTTGTGATGAGGGATCAACTGTATATCTTGATAAATATTTATTCAGATCAATATTTAAGATTTCTTACCCTCAAATATAAGTAGTGGCCCAGTTGTGTATTTAAAGATGTATATAATAATAAAAAATAATTTGTCTGATATGGTTTTTCCACAAAAAAATGTTTAATTATCTTGTTAAAATCCTTAAAATTACACCCACTCAAACTCTGCACATACATCATTCTGCACAGTGAAACTCAAACATCCAACTGATGGAACAAGAAGAAAAACATATTTTTGAGTGCAGAGGGACTTTAAATGCACTGACTTGGTGATTTCATTTTGTCGTCCTTCCAGTATGATGCCAAGAACTGGAAGCTACTCCATAACTTCTAAACAACACCGTCTCAAATACATCTCCTTAACTTACGAGCACCAGGTGCAGGTTCAGGTTAGCATTTTTATGTAATTGCACATGTAAACATCCTGGTGTCAGAGATCTTGACAAGGCCTCATCCAGGTTTTGAGAAACCAGAATATTGTGGCGTCCAAACTCTTCAGTGATCAGTGTCTGTCAACAGATGTGTCTCCGATTTAAGTGACGTAGTGGTAAGTCAATATAGTAAAAATATGATGACAAAGAAATGATGTAAAGATGATTTACACTGAAATGAAGGTGAAAACAGGAGATAAACTATTGTTGTTTTTCATTACTAGGTTCATGTTAGAATCATGTATACAGAGAGATGCATAACATGTTTCTCTTTTCATATGTCATATCCCGTGTAAACATTAATTCATAGATAGGTTAATAAGGAAATGTAAATATTTTAGTTTTGGTGTAATGAGCATTGGTATTTGCTTTAGTTCATCATTAATCATGAGCTGAACTGTTGGTACATCCTTCAAATGCTATATATTGCTATCAGAGTGTTATTATGTCATCTTAACTGTGAGGAGAACCGAGAGGCCTTGTGATTTTGGTTTGTGATTACAGAGCTCAGCAGCTCCAGATGAGACCGCTTCTCTCTGCATGGTGTAATTGGCACCTTTTCAAATGATTAAAGTAAACAAACCCACATATTTCTTCGGTAAGAGAATCACATAGGTAAATTGTTATTTGGTTGATTGCACATTCTTCTGTAATGAATAGAGCTCCTCCCCTGCTGGGATCACTCGCCGGAGGGAAAGTAATTAGATGTTATGGATGTCATACCTGCATGGTCGCCTTTCTGCAGGCAGCGGTTGTTAGGACAGCGTAGAAGTACGTTAGCATCTTGAAACCAGACAAATTACTTAGAAAAGGACTGTAATGTTTTCCATCAACCTTGTGTTGTCAGTGTTTCAATGTGTTGAAATTATAGATATATTTATATATTACAGAAAACTTACAGTCTGCTGTATATTGTGCAAGGTGTGAAATAGGGCATTGTGAATGATTACAGGCTGCTAGACTGTAATTAAAGGAATGGTTTGACATTTTGGGAAATGCGTGTATTCATTTTCTTGCTGACAGTTAGATGAGAAGGTTTTTGATATCAGGCTTTGGCTACATGGATGTTTTCATTGTCTTTTTATGGGAAAAGGAAAGAAAAATGTACAGTAACACCAGTTGTATCCTTGAAATATACGGCCAGATAAATTCTGGGCTTTACAGCACACTGTAAAAAAAAAAAAAAAAAACAGCAGCTGGGTGCCAATAAAATACTGTAAAATAACAGGAAATAACCATCTCATAAAAATACAGTAATTGCCTGTAACTAAAATGCAGTTTATTGTTTGAATTTTACATGAAATCTTATGTATTTTTTAATTTTTGTATCTTTTGTGTTTTTAAGTTGAGTTTAATTACACATAATAACAGGTTTAGGTGAAATCTTGTATATTTAATGATTATTTAATGTAATAAAATGATTAATCACCAATAAAGATTTGATATACCTTTTAAAAATGTCAAAACACTGCTGTAAAACAGATGATCATGTTTATAATCGCATCAATCCACTTAATTTAAGATCATATTAAGTGTGATATGAGTTACATGTTTTTCATGTTATTTTACATCTGTCATGTTAATTCACTGTATATTTCTATACTTTTATTGACATTTTCATATACTTTTTAAATACAGGAAAAATCAATAAAAACAAAGATTATTTTTTACAGTGTAGTTGGATTTACAGCACTTTGTTTCATTACTGTATAATATGAAAACTGGTTTTCCATCACAGTTGATGAAGAAAAGGTGACTTCTCTTTGAACAGCGACACTCCACTTGTAATTATTATTCATAAAAGCCGGCGCTGCTCCCTCGTTGCAGGAGAGCTGTAATTACACCACCCCTTGTCTTTGTTGCTGTCTCTGTCCGGGGTGTCATAACGAACATTACAGTCCCATTATGACTGAACAACCTCTTTTTATTGTGCTGAAACACATTTATCTCAGAGTTAATGAGCCAGAAAGTTTCTTAACTCTACCTCTCTACATCTCTCCCCTGCTCATGCTCCCTTTGTACTTTGTGTATTTCTTTCTCATCTTTCCCCTCACGTCAGCTCATCCTTTACACCTTGTCTGTTTTGACACTTGATGAAGCTACATTCAGACTATTATTAATATTACAGCGAGGATGCACTGTTATTTAACTTCCTGAGGGGTACTAATGTAATTCATCTAGTTCAACGCCTGCATCTTGCAGATAGTCTGCTAATTATATCCTGTCCTACAGAAACATCATTTAAAGAAGTAGTCCACAAGTTGTTTTAGATTTTGTCCTTGTCACTAATGGGTAATTGCTGTGGTGTTTCTGCACTGCAGTTCCCTGAAATCACCTGTCAAGCAAACAGTGTTGGTGACATAATGATGTCTTTTAAATTGTTTTTAGGCTAACTTTATCACAAAAATGTTGTAGTTAATTGCTAAATGCACAAAATTGTAGTAATGTTATAAGAATAAAAAGCTGTTAATTTTGTTGTGTAGATATTGTAAGATCAATGTCCTGTATATTCATTACAGTACATTACAAAAATGGTTGTGAGTTATATTATATGGTCAAGCAACTACATAAATAGCAGATACAATACATGGCTGCACTTCAACATTTTGCCCAGTCAGTAATCAGTGATTTTTCAATTAAAAGCAAGTTGGAAAAAGTAGGTAAATTTAGCTTCAGCTAGGCTAGCAGTGGCTATCTTACCTGCTAGTTTTAACTTAACAGAACTCCATCACTTCAGTGCGATTTTTACATGGGAAAAGCAAATGTTAAAAAGTCAGTTTTGACCAGATATGTAGTGAAGTTTCTGCATTTTGGCTTTGTGGGGCAGTTGTTGTGGTTGCTGATTAATGGACCAGGTTTTTTTAACATGTGCATCAAGTACATTTGTCATCTGTCTTTTCTTCCAGCCCACACTGAATGAAGATCAATTCTTTTGCCACAGTCCCACAAAACACGTCAGATAAATACAGGTGGTGCTGCTAATGCTCGAAAAACACATTGGTGTTGATCGATAGAGCAGACACACAATAGCTGAGCTGTGAGGGTTTTTAGGTAAAGCAGCACTGAAAGCATATTTCTTTCAAGTCCAAACACCTATTTTATCTGACTGCAGAGGTGTCAGACTGTTGCCTTCACCCAGAAACAGTGGAGATGAATGGTGAATAGTTCCTGGTGCTCAAAGCTTTGAAAGATTACATTAAAAAGTTTCAATGATCTACAGAATATGCTGTTCACAGTTGTAATAGTGACTATTTCTTCAGTAGTACTGTTTGCTGTACTGTTTCTAATGTTTTTTGGTATATATTGAATTAATTTAATAAAGTACATTGTTAATACTGATGCAATGATGTATAAGCAGCTTTTTACTGTTGTAGCTCTTCGAGGTAGAGCTAACTACAGTTTAACCCAGACTTTCCCAACCTAGGGAACCTCTAAAGGGTCACATGATAAATCTGAGGGGTTGTGAGACAATTAATGGGAAAAGAAAGAAGAAAAAACAAAAAGTTCTTCCACACAAATTTGGATTCATTTTTCAAGCTTTCAAGCTAGTAACTAATGTACAATATTTGCCTCTGAATTGTAGTGGAGTAGAAGTATCAAGTAACATCAAATGGAAATACCAGTAGATACTAGTAAAGTAGTACTTAGGTAAATGCACTTAGTTACTTTCCACCATCGCTTGTTTAGTTATTTTATTAAACTATCTCTATGGCTAGATACCACTAAAGGAAAATGTTGAGTTTTCTTTGTAATTTTTGTTGAACTGACCTTATAAATGAGTCAAAATGGCCTAAACACACATTGTTTAATGTAAGCTACATGCCGGCTACTGAGTGATTCTTGTAGTATAAACTACAAGAAAGGTCGCCTGCTCCTTTGTTATTGTACGACAGGTTTACATCAGAGAACTGCCTAAAGGTTAATGTCTCTCTGTGGACCGCCTGTCTTCTTTATAAGGAGTTTTATAGCCATTCTCACCTCGGAGTCTGCAGCCCATAGCAGACCAACATCTGCGTACAGGGAGGACGGCTCACATCAAAACATTATTTACACTCCATAGAAATTGTATGAATCCTTTTGAAATTCCAGTCACGTAACTCAGCCTTGGCAATGGAGGTAAATTAGCAGTAACTGAAACGGTTCTCAGGCTGAGTTTTTATT